>NW_026700166.1:0-115627 GCF_030435755.1 Ochotona princeps
TTAACACTTACACGTTATGAACCATTTGTAAACCAAAAAAAAAAATTAATTCCTTGAGACTACAAAACTGCGTTGAAAGAAATCAAAGCGCTAAGTAAACCGAGATAATCCATACTCATGGACAAGATGATTCAATACTGCTAAAATGTGAATTCTTACCAATGTACTGCATGAATTCAATGTAACCAAATCAAAATCCTATCAAGTTATTTTCTGGCTATGGACAAGGTGTTTGAAAGTTTGTATGTAAAGGCCAAAGACTAGATAAGACTGAAGAAATACTGGAGAGCTGCCAAAAGACTGACACGTCAGACATCGAGACATCATGTAAAGTTTGCAGTAATCATGGCAAGGTGGCTTTGGTGGCAGAACAAACGAATGTGCTAGTGGAACAGCGAGAAACCAGAAACAGACCCATACAAATGTTATCAACTGGTATTTGACAAAAAAATAAGGCAGTTTATTGGAGAGAAGACTGTTGGTTTCCATTAGGGCATGTTGAAACAACCAGGCATTCACATATTTTTAAAAATGAATCTAGACACAAATCACAAACATCTCATAAAAACTAATTCAGGATGGACCATGTACATAAGTGTAGCATTGGCAATTACAAAACTTCCAGAAATGTTTTTTTTAAGATTTATTATTATTATTTTTTTTTTGGAAGGGCAGATGTACAGAGAGGAGAAGAGACAGAAAGATCTTCTGTCTAATGATTCACACCCCAAGTGGCCTCAACAGCTGGTGTTGCGCTGATCTGAAGCCAGGAGCCAGGAACCTATTCCGGGTCTTCCACATGGGTGCAGGGTCCCAAGGCTCTGAGCTGTCCTCCACTGCCTTCCCAGGCCACAAGCAGGGAGCTGGATGGGAAGTGGAGCTGCCGGGATTAGAACCAGTGCCCATATGGGATCCTGGAACATTCAAGGTGAGGACCTCAACCATTACACTTTTGCGCCAGACCCCAGAAATGTTTTAATATGACGTTATATCTGTGTCACCTGGGCTGTCCATGCCTTTTAGTACAATATCAAACACACAGTCTTTGAAAGAAAACTGTTAGTTGGATTTTATTAGAGTGTGTATGAATGCTCTGTGGCATGCACAGTGAGTTAACGGAGAAAAACACAAACTAAGAGAACCATGAAACCATGTGAAATATACAGCTAAAATATATAAATCACTTTTAAATTCAACAATAAGAAGGCAGACAACTTAATTTAACAATGAGCAAAAGACATCTTGCCAAGAGAAATACAGACAGCAAGGAATCAATAAAAACAAAAGGCACGGTTGTCTGCTTGAGACCGTTGTAAACCAGAACAATGAGGCACCTCTGCGCTGTGAGAATTGCTAAAATCAGAACACCTGTCGCGGACCGAGAGCGTCAGGCACTCTGGCGTCACAGTGCGAGTGCAACAGTGGGACCACGTTGAGAGCTTGGCAGCTTCTCACAGAGGCAAACAGTCTTACAGTCCAGCGTTGTGCTCCCAAGCAACTATCCAAACAAGCTGACGATGAATTCATTCAAGTATGTATAAGCAACTTACCCAGACTTTTCATAAAATGGAATAAGCCAGGATCCCCTTCAGGAAATTAGTGGGAGAGCTGTGATACATCCATACAGCAAAACACTGTTCAGTGATAAAAGAAAAGAGCTTCCAAGCCACAAAAAGACATGGAAAAACCTTAAACATATTGCTAAATGGAGTAAGCAGCTCTTTTTTTGCTTAAACTATGTGCTTTGTAATTATAACCATAGAACATTCTGGAACAGAACAGACTATAGAGATGGGAAATTAATGCTTGACGCAGATTTGATGGGAAAGAGAGAGAGAGAGAGAGAGAGAGAGAGAGAGAGAGAGAGAGAGAGACGTGAGCGGGAGAAGTACAGGAGCTCTTTCGGATAGGTATGATAAGGTGAGTGCTGACATTTTGTCAAAACCCATATAACCAGTGTAAATTAGACCATGGGAGCTAACTTTAGGTCATAATGCATCTATTCAGCTATTAAAAAATACAAAATGCAGTTCTTTGTGGCCAAATGGGTCAAACTGGAAACCATAATGCTAAGGGAAATGAGCCAATCCCAAAAGGTTAGATACCACATGTTTGCCTAAATTTAAGATGATATGTTATGCAAAACATGTAATGCTATGTATGTTATGTTATAAGTTGTGTATAAACTAAAATTGAAATGTCAATGAGGTGGTCACAGAATGTGGTTAAGAACTCACATTTATTTTTAACATATTGGTTACTCATTGCTATGCCAACTAATTCCATAATGATGTAAATTTTTGCTGATGGTATATGGGAAGGGTCTCCCTAAGAAGCCGTTGAACTAGGCCGGACAGCAAGATGCTGGACTCTATGTTTGGTATATGCTTGCAGTGAGGGAATCTCAACTGAGCTTGAACTGTGGTTATGTAACAAGGTGGAGTAACCCAGCAAGGGGAGGTGGTGTGGGGAGGGGTGGGAGTATCCCAGTACCTATGAAACTGTGTCACATAACACAATGTAATTAAATAAAAAAAATATTTTGTCAACGAAGACATAAAGCAAGATGTTAATGACAGTGATCCTGTGCTGGCGTAGAGTATGCATGGGAGCACGGAACTATTCACCCGGTTGTTCTGTAAGCTGAAGCTGCTCCAAGCCAAAGCCTACTAAATTATTTAAAAGAAAAGATCAAACATTTTAGGAATAGGGTTTTGATCAATGATAAAGATCCCAATTAGGAGACCCACGTTGGAGTGCCTGGGTTTGATTCTGGGCTCTGACTCGCCATTCTATTTCCCAGTACCCATAGTAAGAGGCGAACTCAAAAGAAGTTCTCTGTCCCTTAGGCCTGGCACTGGGCCAGCAGGCATGTGGGTAGAATGCAGAAGTAAGAGAGAGAAAGAGAAAGAGATTGCCATCCCATGGCCTCCTCAGACCTTGGGCTCCTGTTCTGAGGTCATGGAATCTCCCCACTCTCCCTTTCAACAGCAAAATTAGCCTCCTCTTTGCCCCACCCACCTGCCAGGGGCAGCTGTGCCTCAGGGTGCTGGAAGTTGGTCACAAACAGGAGTGATACGACCACCACCACCTAAGGGCTGTTCTGGAGCAGCCCTGCCCAGCCAACAGACCTTAGGAAACCTTGCTGTAAATAGCCAGGCAGAAAAATACATATTTGAGCAGAGGCGAGGGGTTTGCAAGCCTTATAGGCATTTGTCACATACTCATTTTCCTTTACAGCCCATTTTTAAAGTTCCTGGGATGTACTTAACCGGGACTCAGCTTGACAGCCCTCGTCCCCATCAGTTGACTTGTTACTCACATTAAAGGATTAGTTGTTATATGGGTTATGGAACAGCATGTTGATGTTTTCTTTTCCTTTTTAAAGATTTATATATTTTTATTGCAAAGTCAGACACACAGAGAGGAGAGACAGAGAGGAAGGCTTTATGTCCGTTGATTCACTCCCCAAGTGTCCACAACGACTGAAGCTGCTCCAATCTGAAGCCAGGAGCCCAGAACCTCCTCTGGGTCCCCCAAACATGTGCAGGGTCTCAAGGCTTTGGGCCATCCTTGACTACTTTCCTAGGCCACAAGCCAGGAGCTGGATGGGAAGCAGGGCTGCCAGAACACAAACCAGCACCCATATGGGATCCTGGTGTGTACAAGAGGAGGATTTTAGCTGCTAGGCTACCACACCGGACCCATGTGGACATTTTCTTTAGCTTTCCCTGCTGCATGCACCCAGAGTCTCTGTGAAAGACCTGGCACACAATAAATAGGCGGACAGTTAGCAGCAGCATGGGAAGAAAGTATTTTCCAAACAGAGGGCACCTTGGCTCCCCACTGGTAGGAACTACGGTCCTTGAAGGGAAGATCCTGACAGTGCAGCTGAGGACACTGGGAAGGGACAGTGTGCGGAGACCCTGCCCTGCAGGGACAAGACTGGAACTCAGGGAAAGAATGGGTCACAGGATGGGACATGAGAGTGAACAGGGCTAGAGTGACCGAAAGACTGCTTCTTTCCCCAAATATTTACATGAGACAGAAACAGAAAGTTTTCTATCTGCTGGGTCATTTTCTCCAAAATGCCCACAATGGCCAGGGTAGGGTCAGGGCTGTGTCCCATGTGAGTGTTGGGGACCTGAACACGCCAGTCATCACTGCTTCCTGCAGGTGGGCATCAGCCGGAAGCTGCAGCCAGGAATTTCTAGAACCTAGGCATCTTAACTTCTGGGTGGAGCACCTGCAGTCCCCACCCAGGCATTTGCTTAACCAATGGGGCCATCTAGTATTTATTCCCCGGTAACTTCTTTGTATCTTAGCAGTAAAACCCCAGGTGTCCAGACTTGTCTGTCCCTTCCCAAGTAAAGGCTGTGGATAGCCTCCAGCAGAACTGGTGGGAAGATACGCATCAGAACAAAGAAATGCGGGAACTGCTGAGGAGCCCAGCTAGAGGCAACACCGCCAGCGGACCCTCAGGGCTCTGTGCTGAAGGTTAACCGGGACTGCCACCCTGAGCACCATTCAGAGTTCAAGAAGCCCCGACACTTGCACACCTTCTCCCACTCCTCCACATTCATTTCCCTTTGGGGGAGAGGCAGCTCCCCAAAGCACACTGGGGGCGCTGTGATTAGGGAAGGGGGAAGTGAGGTGTTGGAGAGCCAGAGCAGCAGATGCCCGTTAAGTCTGCTGGACCCAGGTTGTTAGGAGTAGTATTCAGGAAATACAGGAAGGGGTTAAGGTCAAGTGCAGCAGGAAGAGAAATGGCACAGAGAGATGGACTCAGAGCCCCAGAAATCCATACACATCCTAGGAGACTCACCGGGATTTTCCTAGGATAATGGGAAGAACTTGAATAACTTTTGTTAGAAATCCAAGTTACAGATGATTTCATCTGAGGCTCAGCTGAGTCCCTAAGACAAAGGATCAAAGCAGAACAACACCTGGGGCAGGGTCACGAGGCGGCCTGCCAGCCTCTGGGTCACCAAGCACTCATCACCCCACACCCCTTCAGTTGGGAGATCATGTCTGGACCCTAGCACTTGGAATTAAGAGCTTTGGAGATCCTCCACCCTTCACCTCATTCACCTCCACGGAGGTTCTCAGCCAATGGACCCTCAAGTGTGTTCACAGACCACACATGCCAAACGTGTCAGCATCAACCTGGGAGCTTGTGGAAAATGCTCATCCCATTGTCCTGTCCCTGAACCTTGCCAAGTCAGGAGGAGTTCAGGGGGCCTAGGGGTGAGTCACATAGTCAGCATTGTCATGCCTTCCAAGTGTTTCTGGAAAAGGCTAAACGTCAAGAATCACCACAAAGCACAGAAAGTTCATGGAGGGCAAGAGACTTGGGGTGTAAACTTTTTTTTTTTGTCTCACTTAATGTCTGTACAGGAGTGTTGTCTGTTCTCTTCCTTCCTGCACTAAGGAATAACAGTTTATTCCCATTGGCCTGCCTTTGTGCCCCGGAGTTGCAGTTCCTACACCCCTACCCCTAGAACTATGCCACTGTTAAAAGGCGTCTCCTTTGCTTCCAGAAAATCAGTCACAGCTCTCTCGCTTCAACTGTGTTCTTACCCCAACTGTGTCCCCTGGATCACAAGGGTTATTACCAGTGTCCCTTCACATGCTCTTAGTTCCCATGTCCCTGCTGCTTCAAGCGCCAGGACACCTCCTCCAGTGAGCGCTTCCATGCAGTCCAGAGTCTGAGCCAGCTGACAAAATCACAGTGCTACCCGACTCGCAACAGAAGCAGCCTTCAGCCTCTCGCTGAGTTCAGGTGAGCTCACACACATTGACTGTGGCTTTTGTAGTGATGTCTTCCATGGCAACATGTTGCCAGTTTCCTAGTTTATTCTCTCTCAGCCCCACGGCAAGGCAAGCCCCAGGAGAAGCTGTGCAAATGTTTTGGAGAAGGACAGAAAAGGGGTGGGGAAAGCCTTGCAATGAGGCTGCAGGACCCACACAGAAAACTTGCCTCCTTCAACTCATTCTTCTCATTGCTTTTGGCCCCCTTTGGCATGCAGGTCTTTCCTGTGCTTTGTAATGCTTCCAGGTCAATCTGCACACCGGTCCCCACCTCCACTACCCTCCCATTCCCTACAGGATATCCTTCAACATCAAGAATGCAACCAAATGCCTAGATCACACCAGTCTAAGGGAAGCGTGATGGCTCGCTGTGGTAGACAGTCATTGGTGGGAAAGGTACTGCTAATAGCCACATCATCTTGTTCAAGGAGTCGGGGATGTGAGGTGTTAGCAGGCTGGCCCACAGGCCTCTGGAGGCAGAGCTGTGCACCACACAGTGGAGGCCCACCTCGTGTCTTATAGGAAAGCTTGTGTGTGTGTGTGTGTGTGTGTGTGTGTGTGTGTGTGTTGTACCACAGGGACACCCAAGGGAAACTGCCACCCTTCTGACCCTTTCTAAAATACTGATGCCAAGTTGAGGTTGTGTATAGTACATTCAATATACTTGTTTTCACTTGTCATGCAAACATAGTCACAACCTAACAAACATCATTATAAATGAATCTAGACTTAACAGTTTTGAACCTTATTTTTGTCCTGGATCAGTGACACCTAACGAGATATGGTCTTTTGTGTTTTTTTTTTTTTGTTTTAGGGTTTTTTTTTTTCTTTTAAATTTATGATTCAGTTCCATAGGTTCTAGGATTTCCCTGACCCCCTCCCCAAACTCCCTGCCACCTGACTCCCCACATATTATTGCAATAGTATAGTCCTTCACAAACAGTCCTACGTGTGTCATTCTGTTATTTAATTGTATCCTGACAATGTAGGTGTGGAAAATGGTGAGAATCCAGCATCCTATGGTCGAGATACAGTTAACAGCTTCAATGGGAGTCCATCTTTGATCTGGAAGTGGAGATGCATTCTGCATTGTATACTCATATCTGGATATGAGAGTATCCATTATACAGTTAAATAAAAAACCATAAAACAAAATCAACAACCGGAGCAAAAACAGGAAATTCACAACACCATGAAGTTAAATAACATGCTATGGAATGACCAATGTGTCATTGAAGAAATGAAAAAGAAAATCGACATTCTTCTTGCAGAAAATGATAGTACTGTATGACGTATGAGTCAGTGCGGAAATTAATAAGCAAAAAAACTTTTTTGAATGAATAAAAATAAAACAAAAATTTCAAAATCCATGAGATGTAGCAAAAACAATATTGAAAGGGCTATTGATCCTGTATTTTTCATGAAGGTTGCATTATATCAAAGAGAAAATATGGGGCCCGGTGGCATGGCCTAGCGGCTAAAGTCCTCGCCTTGAACACCCCAGGATCCCATATGCGCACCGGTTCTAATCCCGGCAGCTCCACTTCCCATCCAGCTCCCTGCTTGTGGCCTGGGAAAGCAGGAGAGGACGGCCCAAAGCTTTGGGACCCTGCACCCGCATGGGAGACCCGGAAGAGGTTCCTGGTTCCCGGCATCAGATTGGTGCGTACCGGCCCATTGCGGCTCACTTGGGGAGTGAAACATCGGATGGAAGATCTTCCTCTCTGTCTCTCCTCCTCTCTGTATATCTGGCTTTCCAATAATAATAAAATCTTTAAAAAAAAGAGAGAATATATGATACTTGTTCTTTTGGGATTGACTTAATTCATTGAACATAATGGTCTCTAGTTGGGAACGTTTAGTTGCAAATGGCAGAATTTCATTCTTTTTAATGGCTAAGTAGTGTTCCGTGGAGTAAATGTACCACTGTTTCTTTATCCACTCCTCTTTGATGGACATCTGGGTTTGGAAACATAATTTTTTGTCCTATTTTTCCCAGAAATGTCACAGCTTCTGATTTTACTTTTATATAAACAAGCCATTTGGATCATTTCTTTGATAAGATGCAAAAGGATGAATTGGAATTCAGGTGTTTTGTTTGTTTTCCTGCCCATGAATGTCTGACTGTCGTCTACGACAAGACTGTTCATTTCTAAAAGACTGCTTGAGGGCTTTGGGGCCACACAGAGCCTGTTTTAATTCTGGCTCCGTCACTTGCTTTTATCTGTCTAGGCCTAAATTCCTTCATCTGTTTTGTGGCATAAGTCGGATAGTGACCACAAGGATGAACCTGGTGATACAGGTAAAAGCCTTATCTCTTCTTCACAAGAGGTGCAGTAATGAGCATTTATTCTAGATGCTTCTTTGAAGGAACCTCTCTGAGTCTGCCATGCTTCCCTGCTCACCCTGGTTCTTCAGAGAGGAGGGTGGGATGTGACCATGGGGTGGCAGAAACAGAGGGTGTGTAAAATTTGAACCCAAAGTATTACCTAGGTTCACATTCCATGCACCGTCACTGGTTCGCAGAGGTTCCTCGGCCTCAGAATTTGCTTCTCCTCTTGTTCTCTAGCCACCATGCTCCCCACACCCCAGGTTATTCCACCCAGCTCTGTGCCCTCTCCAAAGTTCTGTGAGGTTCAAGAATACCTCCACCATCTTTCCTAGAAAACCTCTGAGCAGCTCCAAATCTGTTTATGTACTACAACTCTCAGCTAAGGTGCAAGATCTACCACCTCCTGGGTCCACCTGGGGGATAGGTGTTCCAGGAGAGGTGGAAGGGACCCCCACTTTGTATGGATTGGAATGGTTCACTGCTGCTATTAGCTGTCTCCCTCACAAGTAACATCAATGGCTAGAAGGCCTAGGGAGACCAGCTACAGCTCAGCTCAACATAAGGCAGAACTTCATGCATTTGATGATTTTTAAGGGAAAGGTGAGTCCCCAGCTCTGAGATTCCTCACACTAACCCTGAGTGATGCTTTCCGTACACATTAAAGCTGGCAGGAGCATTCAATAAAAGGTATCATGGCTGTGGGTGGCTGGTAAAATACAGTCCCAAAGTGTTAGACAAAGTGAGACAGTCTGTCTCCCACACAATGTCCTTCATCTTTTGTTAGCTCTTCAGCTGGAGACTGAATCAACAGGCAACAAATAAAATCCAGGGAAATTGGACCTTCTGATTTCATTTTCAAAAATCACACTCCTGAATAATCACAGAAAACTCAGGGATTAATTGCACCTCTTCATTTAGTTAATCCTGTTTATCATGAGAGGGAGGCTGAGCAAGGACATGGGTTAATAAAACTTTGCTTTTCTTGCACCTGTTCTCTAAGTCCATTGCTGTAGGCCGCCTTGATCTGAATGACAGAAATCTACCCGCATTGTGAATGAATCCAATACATTGGAACACTCTTACCTTGCATGAAACAGAGATTCCAGAGGGCCAGGCACGATAGCATAGCAGTTAAAGTCCTCGCCTTGGACACGCCGGGATCCCATATGGGTTCTGGTTGTAATCCCCACGGCCCGCTTCCCATCCAGCTCCCTGCTTGTGCCCTGGGAAAGCAGTCAAGGACAGCCCAAAGCCTTGGGACCCTGCACCCACGTGGGGGCCGGGAAGAAGTTCCAGGCTCCTGGCTTCAATTGACTCAGTTCCAGCTGTTGTGATCATTTGGGGAGTGAACCATCGGACGGAAGATCTTCCTCTCTATCTCTCCTCCTCTCTGTATATCTGCCTTTCCAATAAAAATAAATAAACCTTTAAAAAAAAACCAGAGATTCCAGGAATGAATTCATTTTTGAAGCCAGCCTGGTCTCCCGGGAATTGCGTAGCCGCTTTATTACAATGTCTTCAACTTAAAGCCCACCTTTCATTTGACACTTGAAGCTTTATTCACAAGGCTTCTTAGGTCTTCCACTGTTTCCATGCAAAATACAACTCAGCCACGCTTATTGAATATTTCTTGGTAGGTCTTGTGGGAAAGAAAAAAAATCAGAAATAGGAAATTGAGTAAGACATGGTTCCTGCCTCCAAGAATTTGCACTCTACTGGGGGAGGGGCACAATAATGGCTATTACTGTCAGGCTGCTCAGTTATCTTGCTGATTTTATATACTTTAACAAGAGCTAAGGAAAAAAGTGTATTGAAGAAGGACTCCATCAGGAATGCCAGATCCTAGCAGTCATTGTGGTAAGGCACTGGGATGCTCAATTCATTTCTATTTTTCTCTTCAGTAAGTTCCTAATTCTCTCAAAGCAAAGAAAAGCAATTTTGAAATTCTTCTAGATTACTTGTTCCTCTCTAAAACATAGCTAGTGTATCTTTACTTTAAGTACTTACTGAAAGTATCAGTATGAATGGATTCATAAAAGTAGTGATTCTGTACCTCTAAGTACACATACAGTCCTGCGTGTAAACCACACACCCCTAAAATCCTCAGCTTCCAGGGACTTACCTAAACCTCCCTGTGGGCAAATCACTTCTCCTTCACAGGTCCATCTACACTGCCAACTGAAACATTCAGTCACTTTATAAGGATGCCTGGTGGACCCTAACAGCTCCAGCTCTATACCCAGGCTGAGTCGGCCATCAAGGGGTCCTTGGGAAGACCTTTGCCACCTCCACCTCTCCAACGCTCCAACGCGGACCCTGGAGTTCCACCACTAAAGGCCCACTTCCTCCGAGTGTCCAGTATTGTTACCCTCAAATGGCCCAAGTGGAACACAAGCTGTTGTCAGCGCAGTGGCCACGGCTCAGTGCAAGTGCTTCTGAACGATCATTCTCAGTGGGAGCACAGCCACCACAGACAGATCTGATGGTGGGAGGGAGAGGAGGAGGCACAGCCCCATAGAAGTAGATACTTTGTCCCCTGGTCCTGCATGCAAAGAAACCAAATTTGTATTTCTTTGTTTCCTTTTTAAAACTTGTTTTTGGAAAATAACTGTTAACAGACATAAAATTGCATATATGTGTGTACCTTGTGGTGCTTCAACACATGTAAGTTGCAAAGCAAATACAGCCTTCCTGCCTCCTGCTTTGTACACTGGAACACATCCACGACGCTGCCACCCTCACTCTGAACAAGCTGAGATGCATCTTGCCAGGAGGTGGCAGTGCAGGGTCAAAAATGAGCACGAGCTGCACCACCAGCATCTAGTGTGGAGTGGTTCTGCTTCCAATCCGGATCTCCAGTGCCTGGGAAGGAAGGGGAGGATGCTCTGAGTCCCTGGCTGATGGCGTCCATGAGGGAGAAGCAGACAGAACTTCAGCCTAAGCCCTGGATGAGCCCAGGCCACTGTGATCAATCAGGGAGTGAACCAACACAGAGAAGACCATCACTGCTCTCTCTGCCTTTGAAATAAATATTTATAAAAACAAAAAGCATAATAATAATAACTAGTATCAAATGACCTATTTTTATTTATTTATTTTTTTATTGTCAAACAAAGGGATAATTTTATTATACTCAGCTAATTATGCCATATGTGATACAGAAAAAAAATACAGTCACAAAAATCAACATAGATAGGTTTCATAAAATAGGCAAAACTGATCATTTATGAATTAACAGAATAGGAATTTAAATTTATATGAAGCTTAAAAGCAAATTTCAATAAATAATTCATTATTTAGTAATACATATTTGTGAACATATAGAGACACAGAATAATATGCTAAAATAAGTAATATTTTGATCATTGCTAGAGTGTAATGGACATAGAGAAGCATTATAACAATTATTATACGATTTTGAGAAGTACTAGTAATTTAAACATAATAATCATTTCCTTAAACACAGGTAAGTATTCCATGCATTTGTGGGAAGAAGGGGAACTAAAATAAGATTTTGTGAAAAGAAGAGAAAATTGTTATATTCAGCTAATGATGCCAAGTGCAATAGAGAAAACAATCATGCAAATCAGTCCATATGGATTTCAAAAAATGTTTAAACAAAATGGGTAATTTCTACATCAATACTTTTATAAATTCATATGAAGATCAAAAACAAAGTTCAATGCATAGTTAGGGTTAAAAAAAAGGATATAAATAAATAAATTACTCAAAATATATTCAAAGTACAAAAGAAACAAATATGACATGCTAGATAATATCTATAAAACCAAGAAGTTTTGGCAGAATAACAGAACAAATATGAAAGGTGTTGAGAAAGTTTATGGAAAATGCATACTGTGAATAACTATGCAAATGAGCTATTTTTAGAAATGAGTATTTCAGCCAGATTGCAGGCTTTTCAGTGACCCAGGTGTCTGGTTTGGAGCACAGGTTCTGAGGGCAGCAGTGTGTGGCTGACTCCGCTCTTCGCGGGTGCACCCGGGGCTGGAGATGGACCCTGGGGAAGCAGACACTACAGTGGCCTGGCGGCTAAAGTCCTCGCCTTGCACGTGCCAGGATCCCATATGGGTGCCGGCTCTAATCCAGCTCCCTGCTTGTGGCCTGGGAATGCAGTCGAGGACGGCCCAAAGCCTTGGGACCCTGCACCCGTGTGGGAGACCCGGAAGAGGTTCGTGGCTTCAGATCAGCTCAGCTCCACCAAAGCCACTTGAGGAGTGAATCAGTGGACAAAAAATCTTCCTCTCTCTCTGCTCTGTATGTCTGACTTTCCAATAAAATTTTTCTAAAAGTTTAAAAATAAAAGAAGTCTCCATCTCCATTGGAAAGACAGATTGCACATAGAGACAAACATCTTCCAGCTACCAGTTCACTCCCCAAATGGCTGCAACAGCCAGGGCCAAGCTGAACTGATCTGAAGACAGGAGCCAGGGCCTTCCTTTGGGTCTCCCATGCGAGTTCAGGGTCCCAAGGCCTTGGGCCTTTCTCCACTGATATCCCTGGCTAAAAGTAGGGAGCTGGAGAGAAAGCAGAACAGCTGGGACATAAACAAGCACACATGGGATCCAGGTGCCTCCAGGGCAGGGGAGGGAGAGGTCATCTATTGGAGCCATAGCCCCAGGCCTCCTTTCACTTTGAAATTGGTGGTAGCCTATGTCCATGGAGAAGCTAAAGGATGAGAGGGAGCCTGGAGCTGAGACGACTTCTGTCTACACGCCTGATGAGAGGCTCGAGTGAAGCCTCCCAGAGAACCCAGGAAGTGGTGAGGTGGGCCCCCAGGGCATCTCCAGCAGGTCCCCGGCCTCCACCGGGAAATGTACTCCCTAGTTCTCCCCTCAGCCCATGAATAACCAAGCTGAAGTCCCCACGGAGAAGCGTGACGGTGTTCACCCTGGACTATGCAGCAGTGCATAAGGAAAACTGCTGTTTTACAGCTGCTCCTAAAGTGGGGACCTTGAGATGGAGGAATTACCCCTCTTAATCCCCACAGGCTGGGGGATCTGCAGTGGCCCTCACAGCAGCCAGGTACGAGTGTCGGTGTTGGGGGAGTAGAGGAGGGAGAGAACAAGGGAGAGTGTGTGTGAGAGAGAGCTAGTGATGATGCTGGGCTGGCCTTCAGACGGAGATGGACAGCAGGGTCAGAAGGGCAACCTCTAAACACTGACGGGGCCTGGGAAATGGACTGTCCTCAAGGCTTCTGGAGGAAACAGGCCTGCGCACACCGTGATTTCAGTCAGCCTGACTGTGGCCCCAGGAGCAAAAGTGTAACCAGCCTGTCAGTTCAGGCCCCTGTGGTGCAGCAGCAACAGGAAATGAACAGTGCCCTGGTGGCAGAAGTTGCTCCCACTGTGTCTCCTGCGAGTGGACCGGAGGGCAGAGGCCAGAGCAGCACTGAGACCCCTCTTCACTGTGTGACGGCCCCCACCCGCTACCCCACCTGTGAGCTGGGACTAGTCACTGCATCATTAGGCAAACGTCTGGAAGGTAGGGGCTTTCCCGCAGAGCTCCTCCACCTCTAACCTCACCAGAGATCCAAAGTGTCCCAGAGAGAGACTGGGAACAAGGCTTTCCTGGGACCCAGCCCCAGGATGCAGTACGTTCCACCCTCAGCCCAGGTGTCCTGCCACAGCCCTTTTCCAGCCTCGTCTTACGGTCCTTCTGCAACTTCCTGTGGCAGCACCCAGTCTGTAGGCTCTGCCTTTCTCATTGTCCTAATCCTGGTGCTGCAGCACTTGCTACTAGGGCCCTAGGAACCTCAGCATGACCATGATTCCCAATTCCTCTGTACCAGCCTGGTGCAGCCACTGCACACCCTGTCTGGGACCCACGTGAGGAGTTTCCTTGCTACAGAGTCAGTTTCCACTTCCCGTAAGCCTGAGTGGAGAGGATAATGTGTTCAAAGCGGCTCTCCCAGACAGAAGCAGGAGGCCATTGTCAGAAAGATCTTTTGTCTGGCCCTTTGGTTATATTGCATCCTCGAAAAAGAAGGGCCTGGGGAAGGCTAGAAGAAGCCTCAGGGCAGGGGTCCACCAGGCTGTGGTCTGAGTTACAGATCTGCCTATCACACCACTTCTCCCCAAGGGCCTACCTCTCCTCCTGGCAGGCCTGTGTGTAAGGCCCACCATAGGCAGCAGCACTGAGAGGAGCCAGGCTCTGAGGTCAGGCTGACCGGGGCTCAATCCTGGTGCTCATCTGGCAGCTGGATGATGTCAGACAAATGGTTCCAGTCCTCTGTGCTGCCATTCCCTCACTCACAGTTTTATAAAATTCATGCAAGCCCCGCTGCGTCCTCTCCAGAGAATCAGAGCTTGAGACCTACTCGCAGAGACAGGGCTTCTGATCTCACAGGAATCTCAGGCAGCCAGGACCTTTGTGATCACTCCAGCCGGGTGGCCCCTTGTTCCCTCAACAGGTGGAGCAGCGCCTTCCCCCTTGCAGTTCCTGGTGCCCCCTGCTGGCCTCAGCAGGAAAAGTGTTTGCAGCAGGTGGGCACCTAGGGTCACGGGGAAGAATTCCTGAAGTTTAACAGGGGTGCTGCTAACTCTCCTTCCCAGAAACAGAAGCCAGAGGCAGTCAACTGGGTAAGAAATAGTGAATGACACTCTCCCAGTATGATAACATTTTCTCTCTCTCTCTCTCTCTGTCTCTGTCTCTCTCTCTCTCTGTCTCTCTCTCTCTCACACACATACACACCAGAACAGCAGTCCTGCGTGTTGCCTACACCACCTCCCCAGCATTTACCCAAATGTCTCCCACAGCACGTTACCCTGCACTTGCTGGGAGCAGGGCCTCTCCTCTGTCCCATCTCAGTGACCTGTAACTGGTGGGCTGGCCTGCACGGGGAACCAAGCCCTTTCCACTCTGGGGAGGCTACTCCTCAGAGGGAAGTGACTTGAAAATGCAGTCAGTGAGGCTGGAACATTCCATTCCTAAGCTAAGCAGTTTCCAGCCTGAGCATGGCAATGAGCTGTCTGCAACACAAGGCCTTATGGGCTTGGACTGGGGGCTCTTGAGGGACGGGAGGGGAGTGGCAGACAGACCTAACTTTTCTCAGTTACCTTGGGAAGTGAACGTGGCCAGGTCTCTTCAGCTCAGATGGAGAGGAATAAGCATTTATGGAGTGCTGACAGTGTACAAAGTAGCTCCTGATTTGTCACTCACTGGCCAGCCTGACAGTGGTATTTAAGGATCTATTTTATAGATGTGAAAGTGAGGCTTGGAGAGTAATGGCTCAGTGTCACACCAGTGTGGCTTAAGTGCAGGGTGTGTGACTAAAGCCAGCCTGCTTTTACTCCCCACACTACACCACCTGGACGCCTTTGCCCACTAGATTGTCAGACCATTTCCATCTCTCACTTGTTTGCCCTCTCACTCTCTCTCTCTCTCTCTCTCTCTCTCTCTCTTCGTCCCACAACCTCACTTTCCCTGCACTCATTTCGACTCCCTTTCATGCTCTCAATTCACCCTCACCAAACTCTGGCCCTGAAAGGCAGGCACTGCTGAGACTTTTCCAAGCTCCCAGCTGACACAGACTCCCCTGCACCCTCCTCTTCTGACGTGCCAAACTTGGCCTGATGCTCCTGGTGCCCTGGTGCTTGTCCTCTCCCTGTGAGAGGACACGATGACACCTATCTTGCAAGGTGGTCCCCAGGGGCTGTGGGCCAGAAGCACTCAGCCCCAGGCCTCGACAGGCAAGCACCCTGTCCTGGGAAGGCCATGGAGGTGACAGGAGGCAGGGGGGCTGCTGTGGCGAGGTCCGCTCAGCCTGTGTGCGGTTGGGATGTCCATGTGGTGTTGCCTTTCCCCAGAGAGGTGGCCCTCAAGCACAGCAACACCAGGGCCAGGCTTCTGGGCATTTCCCTGGCCCTCACAGCCCTGCAGTGTGTTGGGTCAGTAAGAAGTGAGATCCTTTAGAATCTGTGCTCAGAGAGTCACAGAGCAAACCAGGATACAGCTCAATGTTTCTAACAAAGCCACAGTTCAGTCTTCCTCCTACTCTTGTGTCCTCCCTGTGAATCACAGTGTGACTGAAAAGGGACATTTAGGATTGAAATGACAGAAGAATTTAATTTGCTTTTTGTTTTCTGTATTCTGCTTGCGGTAAAAGGACAGTGAAGGGCAGTGAAACATTTCATGATAGAATCTGGGGACCTGAGAGATAAGGGGCACCTGCAACTAGCCTCCGCCCCTAATGGCATGGCCCCCTCCCTGCTTATGTTTAGGATTCCCCCTCTCTGTTTATGTTTAGGGTTCCCCTCCCTGTTTATGCTTATGGTTCCCCTTCCCTGTTCATGGTTATGGTTTTATGGCTTTATGATTTTAGACTCGGTTTAGCCTTTAAAAAGGATGCTATACCATGACTTGGGGTCGATGCCTACCTCCTGCGTGAGGAACTGGCCTCGGCCCCAGCGCGCTGGTAATCAAATAAAACCTCTTGCTTTTGCATCAAGTCTCGTCTTCGGTGGTCATTGGGGAAACTCACTCCCTCGAGACAATTGGTAAGGTTTTTCCCTGTTGGGGGGCCTTACATGACATCTTGTAACAGTCACTCCCAGGCCCTGGCAGCCTGGGAGAATACCAGAGATTATCATAAACAAGGCTCCTTACCGCTGCTTCTGTTAGCCAATTCAAAAGGAAGAAACTCCCACTGCCGATGAGGGCGAAGCCCACAGACTGCATTCTGAAACACGCTGGGTAGCAAGATGTCAACTGCAGCCTGTGGCTATGATTGCCAGTGTATTCTGACAAGCAGGGATGTTTGGGCCCCTGTAAGACTGTCGGGCAGCATCCACACAGGTTTGTCAGTTACCACCTTCTCCCAGAAAGCAGAGCACAACAAATGCAGGCAGCACTGAGCAGCTGCGCCCTTGCAGGCTGCTTGCTGCAGCTCCACTGTGCTTACATTCAGTGCAGGGTGAGGGAGGTCCAGATGCTTGTCAAGCCTTTCTTGCTGGCCTTGGTCATTGGATTCAGAGGAAGCCATGCAGCCTGGCAGAGGAGGAGCTTGCGATCAGGGTGAGATGCCAGGACGTCTGCTGCTCCCCACTCCAGCTGCCCATGTTAGGCATCTGTCCTATCTCTGCATCTTCGTGTCAGGTGTGACCACTGTGTCTTTAAGGCATGTGCCAGCTGTGAAGCTATGTGATTTCAGGGATCACAGAAAGGCAGATAGAAATTGTGGGAAGAATCACCCAGGGGCCACAAACAGGGAGGTACCAATCAAAATTCTCAAATTTTCCATGGAAATGCACCAAGCCACATACTGCAAAATACCTCATCAACCCCCTGGACAGAAGATTATTTCCACATGCCTTATCTTGGTAAGAGAAACAGAATCTGTACCCGGATGCAAGTGAATGCTTTGTGGAGATGCCTGGCTCCTGCAGGAGACTTTGCCAGGTCCCTAGCAGATGCCTGGAGCCTAGCCCCCTCTGGTTTTGTGTAAAGGGCAGGGTGGCTGCAGACTTGTTTAAATTTCCCTATGTTGCGACAGGCTTTCAGGTAACCCAGAAGATCCTCTTTTTCTTTTATAGGACCAATAACAGCCTGGCAGTCCTCATTCGCATTATCAAAGGCCAGTTGCTTTAACAACAATTTCCTAGTGCCTTCTCCCCTAACTTGTTTTTCAATAGAGTCTGTCAAACGTCTTACAAAATCAGCATAAGATTCTCTGGCTCCTTGAATGACTTTTGTATAACTGCCTGCAAATTCAGACCTAGTTTCAGTTTTCTCCCATGTCCACAATGCTACGTATCGTATATGCATGAGCGCAGCTTGAGGTAGCTGTATCTGTTGCTCTGCAGTAACCCACTGTCCATCTCCAACCAACATATCATAAGTCAATTGTCCTCCACCAGGGAGTTGCTGACCTGATGCTCCTAAGGACAGCAGTTTTTCCTTAGCCATATCGCTTCTCCACATTTTCCATTGTAAATATTGAGAAGGAGAAAACCCTATTTTTGTTATTACTTCAAAATCATAAGGAATCCAGTTTGCTCCCTGGCTCCAGCCATTTAAATATTCCCACACATAAGAAGAAGTAGGTCCATAGGACACACAAGCCTTTTTAAAAGCTATGATGGCATTAACATCTAGGCTTTCATAGGTAGGTTGGTTATTTTCTTGACTAAGAATGATTGGGAAAAGCAATCGGAATTCATGAGGTCTCCGGAAAACATCAGACATTTGGAAATGTCTTTGATCAGATTTAAGAGCAAGACGGCATGGGCTGATATTTAACTGTTGCTTTATCCCAGCCTCATTTACCTCACTAGAGAAATCCTGTGGTTTAACACTGAAAATTTTCTTTTTCTTAGTTCTGATTTCATTTTCAGTCACATTATGGTAACATCTTCCAAGTTTTCTTTTCCTAATTTCCACATCTGTAGTATACGGCCTTTCTCTTTTAGCTGCATTACAGTGGCATCTCCTCGTGGGAGGGTCTCTCACACATTCTTTCTCATCTTCATCTGTAGTATAAGCCATTTCTTTCCTAGCCACATTACGGTGGCGTCTCCCATTAGGGAAATCTCTCACGGGCTCCTCTTTGCTGTCCTCCTCATCTGTACTATGAGGCGTTTCTTTTTTAGCCATATTACAGCGTCCTTTCCTGTTAGGTGGGCCTCTTAAGGATTCCCTTTCTCTTTCTTCCTTGTCCGTACTATGAAACACTTCTTTTTTAGCTACATTTTGGGGGTGTCTCCCCTTAGAGGAATTTCTTGCAGATTCCCCTTCTAAAATTATAATAATAGCTCTAATTAAAGCCGATATAATCCAAAAACTAACTTGAATATCTTCTATCCTTCCGGCCTTTTCACCATTTTTCTGAGTAAAATTTTTAAGTCCAGTTTCTAGTGTCTATTCATCTGGAGACCAAAGATTATATTCACTAACAAGCTCTAAATAAGAACGCAATTGCTGCCTAGTTACCTTCGCTCCACTTTTCACTAAAAAATTCTGCATAAGAGAGATAAAAGACTGTGCTCTACACTGGTTCTGGCCCATTGTCCCACTCATCACTTTCTGTGGGGGTCTCCACTGCACTTTCTTTTCTTCTTTCAAGTCCCTGTTCAGGCGCCAGTTGTCGCTGTCCTGTAGCAATGGACTTGGTGCACGGAGCCGATAATAACACAGGTGGACCCTGACTGATGGTCAAAAGCCGTAGTTTATTAGTGGCATCAGACTTTATACACTGAGGGCCATACAGGATTAGGGTAGAAATACTTAATTCATCAACAAAACCATCAACTGTTTCTATGCCTTTGTTTGGAAGTCCTTTTCTCTTGTATATTACTTTCCACTCAACTGTTCTTATACAAATGATATCTCATCCGGTATACAAAAGGTAGCCATTTGGTTATTCTCCTCCAAATATCCAAACAACTGTAATCCTGTGTTCACTGACCTTCTATGGTCACAATGTCCTCCTACAGACTACCAGAGGCATAACTTAAGCTGTTTACTTAACTATACAAATGAAGGTGAGACAAGAGTAAATGAACACAAATGATGAAAAATAAAACGTACTGGCCACATATTCCTTTATATGCAAATTCCTCTATGTACATTATCTCCTTTAATGATCTCACTAACTCTATAAGAAAGATACAACTAATTCTTTTTCCATGGGTAAAGAAACTAAGGCTTAAATATATTGTGTAATTAACCTAAGGTTATGTACTGCAGCCCAAATCCAACTGCGTAACTCTTAACAACTGCTGGACACTGCCCCTCTCCAGGGAGGATGGATGAAGGAAAGGTTACGCACAGTGCTAGAATACCCAATTGATTACATGTAAGTATGGAACCTACTTAATCAGCTGACACTGGGTAGTTAATGCATGAGTGAAAGTGAGACTGGAAACTACTTGGGCTTTATGGCAAAGCCCTCAGGAGAGAGAGATGGGCAGCCCACTGCCCAGTAAAACCACAGTTAATGTCTGGTAGCTGGAATGACTATGCACCTAGCACCAGGGGTCATTTTAGGACAATCCAGTTTGGGGAATTCCTGGTGGATGTGTGGTTCCTCAAGACGCCAAAGCCAGACACATGAAAGCCATCTTTCACCTATATATGGAGAGAAAACCAGCTTCATTTGGCCAGGGCACTGGGATCATAGCATTCGGGGAAGGCTGAGTCCCACTTCCTGTTCAAATCCACAGTCTAGGTGAAAAACACAGAGCTTCTGTTCTGTGGGCCCCAAAAGCTTTCTACTCACTCTGGGAGGCCCAGAGTCATATACACAGCCATACAGTGAGCTCTGTCTCCCCAGACTCCACTAGATTCCTTTGAAAGATGGTAGGGAATGCTTCATAAGTAGATGACTCAGAGACTAAGTTTGAATGCAGGGGAGAAGCCATGAGAAACAGGATGGCTAAGATTCAACCTGAAGCTGAATTCGGTCACATAAATATACCATTCTATGTGATCTCCCTGCCACATTCTTCTGTAAATTATAGATGCCTCCCCCTAGAGCTTCATGTATCTTCAAGTCCCTATGGAAAATAGGGGCCTTCAAGCATAACCCTCCTGAAAGCCTGGAGTCCAGCTCTCTTGGCTTAAAGGCCTCCAACTCGACTGAACATGATTAGCCAAACACTCGCCAGGCCGTCAGCCAGGGGTTATACTCATGGGTGTGTGAGATGAGCTCAACCCCCCAGCCCCCAAACAGGGGAAGCTCTGATGCCAGGGTTTATTTCAGGCTGAGAACTACCTTCTGGGTGGCCTAAACCCTCAGAGACTGAGAAGTTTTAAAGTTTCAAATCTGGAACAAGGAAGGAAACTTAGCTGGAAAGAGATGAATTTCCAAATGGCCCCTCTCTGGGTGAGCATATGGTCCATCCTCAGCTCTGGGAACTGTGCAGCTGACAGTGAGCCAACTGTGCCAGAGGAGGTGGGACCAGGAGCAGAGCTGCCATCCCCCTGCCACGCTGGACCTATAAGCATGACACATAATGTTCATGGGCCTAACAAGAACCACTGTGAGGTGGGGAATGTGGCCCTGATACAAGTTTCTGAAGGGAACAGATAGAAACCCACAAGCCCTGAGAGGGACAGAGGAACAAAGGTAGTAGGGAGTATATCCCAGGCCAGGGATCCCTGCTACAACTGCCTGCATGTCATGGACTTTTTTTTTTTTTTTCACTGCCAACTGCCAGTGGCGCGTCTTTCCACATCATCATCTCATGTTTAAAATATTACTGGGTCATTGGCACGTGTCAGTGACTATCCTGAGGGTTTCACATCTATTGCCTTTCTGGTCCTCTACACAAGAACCATTTGTGGCAGGAGCAAGAAGACAGCCATGCAAGATGCTCCAAGGGTCATCTCCCCACAGAAACACTGTTTCAATCACTTTCATGCACCAGTAATTCTTCACAAGCACTAGGGAAGCTGGGCCAGAGATCACAACGTACTGTGAAAGTACAATAATTATTTTTTTAATTTTATAATAATAGGAAGAGAACAGATTTTGTGTATTTCATGGATCTGAGTCCAAGAAGAGAATCACACTTCATTCCCTCTTTTGCCCTTTCCTACTTTCCATTCATATCTTTTCTTAATTTTTGCAAAAACACAATTTCAGAATACTGCAATCATAGGTTTAATGCAACACTAACCATGATATTCAACAAGGAAAGTGCAGGGCGCACCACAGAGCCACGGAAATGCAAGCAAGACCTTAAAGTACCAATCATCTCACAAGATTCTCATTCCAATACATGCTATTGGGTTCTGGGTTAATTGCCACATATCAGAGAAACTGATGCTATTTGCCTTTTTGAGAGTGGCTTATCTCACTAAGCATAATGGCTTCCAATTGCATCTATTTTGTTGTATGACATGTTTCATTCATTTAATGTTTGAGTAAGTATTCCAGTGTAAATAAACCACATCTGCTTTATCCAGTCATCCTCAATTGATGGATACATCTGGGTGGATTCCATATCTTAACTATTGTGAATTCAGCTGCAGCAACTCTTTCATATGCTGATTTAATCTCATTTGGATAAATTTCAAGGAGTGGGACAGCTGGGTGATATGGAATTCCACAATGGCTGAACAAGTATCTTTCCCAGCAACAGTGCCACAGTGTGTTAGGATACCTTCTTCCTCACATCCTGGTCAGCATTTATTATTTTTGACTTCTCTATGACAACCATTCTACCTGAGGTGAAGTGAAATATCACTGTGGATTTTACCTGCTTTTTAGACACTTGATCCATTGAAAGTTGATTTTTGCTTAAATTATATCTACCTACGGCATAGGCAGATATAATTTTTAACTATATGATGAAGTTATTGTCCTCTCTCCAGGAGTACATTTTAGCTCATTGTTAAACAGTAGCTAGTTAGCAGCTACATACAATGATTTACGGGCTTTCTTATTCAGTTCCATAATCTACATGTCTATTTGTGTCCCAGTACCAGGCTATTTTGATTATAAATGCCTTGTAGTGTATCTTAAAATGTAGTATTGTGATATCTCCAGCTTCGTTTTGTTCTTAAGATTGTTTTAGAGATTTGTGTTATCTTGTATATCAATGTGAATTTTGCATCATTTTTTCCTAGATCTGAGAATGCCCTGGGTATTCTAATTGGGATTGCGTTGAATCCATAAATTGCTTGTGGTAGTAGGACATTTTGATGATATTTATCTCTCCAATTCACAAACATGAAAAATTCTTGCATTTTCTGCCTTCTTTTGTTTCATTCTTTCATGTTTTATTATCAATAACCTATTTTTCACATCCTCATTTAAATTTACTCCAAAGTATTTAATTTTCTTTTTTTTAATGATTTATTTTATTTTTATTACAAGGTCAGATATAAAGAGAGGAGGAGAGGCAGAGAGGAAGATCTTCCATCCGCTGATTCACTCCCCAAGTGAGCCGCAATAGGCCGGTGCTGCGTCGATCCAAAGCTGGGAACCTGGAACCTCTTCCGGGTCTCCCATGCAGGTGCAGGGTCCCAAAGCCTTGGGCCGTCCTTGACTGTTTGCCCAGGCCACAAGCAGGGAGCTGGATGGGAAGTGGGGCTGCCGGGATTAGAACCGGTGCCCATATGGGATCCTGGGGTGTTCAAGGCGAGGACTTTAGCCGCTAGGCCACGCCGCCGGGCCCAAGTATTTAAATTTTCTTAATGACTTTGAATAATATTGATATCACAAGTTCTTTCTCAGTCATGGTCTTCATACACAAAGATTATTGATTTTTCTGTGTTGACTTTGTATTGTGAAACTACACTTTTGTACTAGCTCCAAGGTCTCCTACTGGAGTCTGTTGGATCCTTTACATATAGGGCCAGTTCACCTACAAGCGAGGATAACTTGACTTTCACCCTGTTCAATGTGTGTTCCATTGATTTCTATTCCTTGCACAAAGGTTTTTTTTTTTTTTTTTTTTTTTTTTTTTTACAATTTATTTTTATTGGAAAGTTGGACATACAGAGAGAAGAAGAGGCAAAGAGGAAGATCTTTCATCCAATGATTCACTCCACAAGTGGCCACAACAGCTGGAGCTGTGCCAGTCCGAGGCCAGGAGATAGAAGCTTCTTCCAGGTCATCCACACAGGTGCCAGATCCCAAGGCTGTGGGCTGTCCTTCACTGCTTTCCAGGCCACAAGCAGGGAGCTGAATGGGAAGCATAGCTGCCGGGATTAGAACCAAAGCCCATATGGTATCCCAGCGCATGCAAAGCAAGGACTTTAGCCAATAGGCTACCATGCTGGGCCCCCTAATGGCAGTTAATATCAGCCACAAATATTCACTGTGGCACTGTCCAAAGTCTCTGTCGTTCAATTAAAAGTTTTTATTGAGCCTCCCAAAAAACATTGGTGAAATACGGGACTTTCCAAGACTAGCAAAATAAGGGAATTCATCATTCCCGGACCAGTTTCACAAAGATACTTAAGAGGGTCCTACATATAGAAGTAAAGGAAAGATAACTACGTCTTGAATTCTTATGAGAGTAAAAAGTCCACTAGGAAAAGAATAAAGCATATTAATTAGCTAAAAATATTTTTAATGACAAGATTGAGTCTTTCTCAATAATCTTGGATGTAAATGTACTAAATTCCCCAACTAAAGGACACACATTGCTAAATACATTAATAATGTGAGTCCTACCAGAAACTGACTTTACCAGTAAAGACACAAACAAACTGAAAGGGGAAGGCTGGGAAAGCATATTCCAGGGGGCCGGCAATGTGGTCCAGTGGTTAAAGCTGTGCTCTAGAAACTGGCACCCCAGATGGGCATCAGCTCATAGTCCAGCTACTCCATTTCCGACCAGCTCCCTGCAGGTGGCCTGGCCCCTACCACTGTTGGAGTTTTGGAAGAAGCTCCTGGCTGCAGGCTTTGACCTGATCCAGCTAGAGCCATTGTGGCCATCTGGCAAGTGAATCAACAGATGGACATCTCTGTCTCTCTCTCTCTCTCTCTCAGTCCTTCAAATAAATAACTCTTCATGAGAAAGAAAAAGGTATCCCAAGCAAACAGATACCAATACTAACTATACTTAACAGAAAAATTAAACATTAAGGTACAAATTAGAATAAGAGAGAAAGCCACTATATAAAGAACAAGGAGTCAATTCAATACGAAGATACAAAAATTGCCGATGTATAAGCATTTAAGGTCCCATGCACCCAGATGTGTGAAACAAACTTTGCTAGACCCACATGAAGAGATAAGCTCAATACGACAATATGAAGATACTTCAGTATCCCACCTTCATTAAAGAATAAATTATTCAAACAACAAAAAACTCAACAAAGAAACATCAGAGTTAAACTATACTGCAGAGCCAATGGATGTGACAGGCATTTACAAAATACTATACCCAGCAGAGGCAGAACACAGATTCTTTGCATACAGAATATTTTCTAGCACAGGTCAGGTCACATTTAGGTCACAGAATGAACCTTAGCAACTTTTTAAAAAGACAAAATCACAACATTTATCATCTCTGAACACAATGGAATAAAACTAGAAAACAAAAGAAACTTTAGGAATTATAAAATTGTGGAAGATGAACAACAATGGGTCATTAAAGAAGTGAATAGGAAAATTTCAAAATTTGTTGAAACTAAATAAAATGTAAATACAACTTACCAAAAACTTCTAGGTTACACCAAAGCAATATGAAGCAGGAAGTTTCCAGCCACGGCACTGACATCAGAAATAAATATACCACATGAACAGCCTAACAATGTAGCTCAGAGACAGACAAACAAGAACAAGCAAAACCTAGAGTTAGAAGTAAAGAAAGGGTGAGTGGAAGAGCGGAAACCGGGGACAAGGTTGTGACACAGCAATTAAGCATCTGTCTGTGGGATTGGCATCCCGTTAGGGCACCGGTTTGAATCTTGGCTGCTCCACTCCCAGTAGAGATCCCTGCTAATGACCTGGGAAAGCAGCAGAGGATGGCCCAAGTCCTTGGCCCAGTCATGGTACAACAGGCTACGATCCAACTTGATGACAACTTCTGCTGTCCCAGACATTCCAGCAAATTTTCTCCTCTGCTTTTTGGGAAGCTTGACTATTCACTAATGCGAGAGGATATTTCCATTGTCAGAAATCATAACCTGAGGCCGGTGCTGTGGCACAGGGGCTAAGTTGCTGCCTGAAACAACAGAATTTCATATGAATGCCAGTTCAAGTCCTGGCTCCTGCCATCCAAACCCCTGCTAATGTGCCTGGAAAAAAAAAAAAAAAGGAAGACAGCTCAAGTTCTTGAGTACTCATGTGGGAGACCCAGATGGAGCTCCTGGCTCCCAGCTTCAGATCCACCCAGCTCTGGCCAAGGCAGCTATTTGGGGAGTGAGCCAACAGATAAAAGATCTCCATCTCCTCTTCAGGGGTTCTGTCTCTCAAGTAATACATACATACATAAATATTTCCTTTTAAAAAAGCAGAAACAAAGTAAAGTTTTAAAAAAAATATAAAGTGCCATGCAAAATACCATTCTTCATTTGGAGGATAGAGTGGTTTGTGTTAAGTAGTATAATATTGGTTGGATCATTTCCATCACCTTCATTAGCATTTATTTGGTAGCAGAATGCTTGCCCAGGCACAGAATTAACAGTCCTTAGCCATGATACTGTGTAGGTTTTTGTAAACACTATGCACTCTCTGAAAGGAAAAACCCAAAAGAAAAAGAGTTTGCCCCAGAGCCTGGCATGGTAGCCTAGCAGCTAAAGTCCTCACCTTGCATAAGCCGGGATACCATAAGAGCACCAGTTCTAATCCTGGCAGCCTCACTTCCCATCCAGCTATCTGCTTGTGGCCTGGGAAAGCAGTCTAGGATGGCTCAAAGCCTTGGGACCCTGCATCTGCACCTGCAAGAGAGACCTGCAAGAGGCTCCTGGCTCCTGGCTTCGGATTGACTCAGCTCCAGTCATTATGGTTGCTTGGAGAGTGGATCAATGGACAGAAGATCTTCCTCTCTGTCTCTCCTCTTCTCTGTGTATCCATGAGTTTATATAACCATGAGTTTTAGGGAACTGCAAAGTTGAACAAATGCTATGATGCTGATAAAGATAATGTCAAAAGCTGGTAAGGACTAGAACAACAGCAACTCATGTCTTACTAGTGGAAGCGCAAAATGTTATAACCACTTTGGAGAACAGCATGATAGTTTCATATGAAACTAAACATATTCTCATCATACAATTTAATAATTGTGTGATTGGTATTCACGCAAATGAGTTAAAAACGTATGCCCACTCCAAAACTAACACGCAGGTATTTGTCTAGCTCTGCTCACAGCTGCCAAAACCTGCAGACAACCCAGACATCCTTCAGTAGATGAATGTGCAAAGAAATCATTATACACTCAGACAATGGAAAATTATTTCCCACTCTCAGGCCATGAAAAATGGAGCTCTCAGAAAAGATATGTATGAAGCTTGAATGCAAAAAGGCAGAAGAAAAAAAAAATAGAAAAGCCAGAAGTATAAAGACAGTAAGAAGAGAAAATCCAGAGTTCTCCAGAGTTCTGAGGGGGCAGGGATGACTGGGGAAGCACAGAGACTGCTTAGGGAAGCGAAGTTGCCCTTTATGTGGCACTACAGTGGTGGATGCAAGGCGTTACACATTGGCCAGAACACACAACACTGAAGGCAAAGGCTGAACAATGTGTCAGTGTAGAGTAATAATAATAAGCATGGCACTCTGGTGTGGAGGCATCGTGTGTGTAAACTTTATATATACATAAATCAGGAAAGCTATAGGAACAATGGTAAAATATCTACATCACAACTCAAAGGACAGCAGACCTAGGCAGTCTTGGTGGCAAGTCCTGCCAAAATTTCAATCCTTTTCAACTAAACAAGTAAATGAGCATGGTTTGTTTAACCTTCCTGCCTGTATCTATAGTCCTAGCATAGGAATATTTTAAATTAAATACAGACTGTGATCTTACTATTGAGTTTTAAAATGCATATGTCATATAATGTCATGACCGATAGAATTTTTTGAAAGATCCAAGAAGCGTGCAATATTTAGGATATCTCAGAACTCATTGAGAGATGTGGAAGACCTGAATAGAAAGAGACTCAATATTCCAAGGTAGGCAAACTCAATTGGGTAGACTTGCTTTCCAAATACATCTGCAAATGTATTCAATTAATTCCAGTCTAATCACCTAGAGAACTTTAATAAAATGGGACAAAATTACTCCCTAACACATGAAAGGCAGACAGAGAGACAGACAGCACTCCCAGCCACTTGTTCACTCCCCAAATGGCAATGGGCTTCTATTTTCTGTGGGCATTTGGCTTTGGAATTGAAATGCCCACAATCTGCATTGCAGTACCTGGATTAATACCCAGCTCCTGCTCCCGACTTCAGCTTCCTGCTGCTGTGGGCCCCAGCAGGCAGCCATGATGAATCAAGTGATTGCATCCTTGCCATCAAGCATCTGCTTAGCCCACCCCATTCCTGCCTGTTGGAGGTATTTGTAAAGCAAGCCTACAAATTAGAGTGTTCTTTATTTCTGTTTCTCTCTCTTCTCTCTGTGTGTATACTTCTCAAATAATTGTAACATAAACCAATTGAATTCCAGAAAATTGTGCTTGTAATAAATTTTAAAAGATGCTACACATTCACTGAAAAATAAAGCTCACCCAATTTAGAAAACACATGATAAATTAAAATTCAAAAAAAATAATCAGAGGATATGTATACTGGCATGAATCAAGATATACTTAAGTAATATAGCCAGCACAGGGCACGTCAGGTTCATCCTCCAACTACAACACCATCATTCCACATGGGCACCAATTCATGTCCCAGCTGCTCCACTTCCCACCGAGCTCTTGGCTTATGGGATGGAAAACAGCAGAGGGTAGGGCAAGTCCTTGGGCTTCTTCACCAATGTGGGAGACCTGGAAGAAGTTCCTGGCTTCAGATCAGTTCAGCTCGTACTGTTGCAGCCATTTGGGGGGTGAATCAGCAGCTAAACTCTCTGCCTCTCTTCTCTCTGTAAAATGTGACTTTCAAATAAAAAATTTAAAATATTTTAAAAAGCACATAAAGCTAAATAATGAAAATACTAAGTAGGTAATCTAATGCAAAAACAAATCATTCCAAGAAGCTGAATAAAGTACAGTCATAAATCTGATTATTAACATATTCATTCATCCAGCAAGTATTGGTGGAATGCTTACTATGCATCAGCCTTGTTTTAGGCATATGTGATACAAAAATAAACAATATGAATAAAATTATTGTCCTCTTGGAATTTATACTAAGGGGAGGGGACAAAAGATGAAAGAGTGAACAAGCAATGTTAAAACATCAGGCTGAGTGAGGTGGGACCAGGATGGCAGCACAAAAGGCTGGAATGGGGTCAGATTCTAGGTACGTTTGAAGATAGAATCAACAGCCTGTTCACTGATTTTGCTATAGGGTAAATTTTAAAGAGGAATCAAGAATGATCCCTGGGTTTGAGACTTAAGCACTAGAGGAATGGAGCTTGTTTCCTGAGACAAGATTTGGAGAGGAACAGGTAATAAGAGGCACATGAGTCTGACCCTAGGGTTTGGGTAAGCCATGGCAACCAGACAGGCAAAGGGTACAGCGAATGGTGAGTCAGTGTAGGGCAGGAACAGGTGAACTTACTGAGGCAGAAGAATCACCATGGGTGTCAGTCAGCAAAGCCCAGAGGCAGGAGAACAGTATCTGCCTCCCCAAACACCACCAAGAGTAAGCGGTCAGGACAAGGAAGGGCAACAAGCAAAGGCAGGAACAGCCTGTGACACAGAAGGAAATTCTGGGAGCAAGGCAAGGAGCTGATGCACTCCATGGTCAGCCCCTGCTCAGAGCCTGTGCCCACTGGACTGGGCACGGGTTCCTGACCACACACAGACACACACAGGAGCCATGCCCTGCAACTTCAAGATTAGTTTTATAACACCGCGTTCCACTTTCTTGCTGTTGGTAAGCAGAAATGAGATTAGAAGCAAATACTGGCAAGTTGTGCTTACTATTAAATCTGGGCATTAAATCCATCAGTATCCCACCATTAGAGGTCTCCTATGTTCACAGAGTTGCACAGGGATAGACGGGGCGCCGCTTGTTAAGCAGCCACTCATAACAGCAGTATCCCTTATCAGAGCATCAATTCAAATCTCGGCTGCTCCACTTCGAATCCAGTTTTTTGCTGATGCACCTGGAAAGGCAATGGCTGATAGCCTAAGTATTTGGTTCCCTATCACTTGAGTGGATGACCAACATGGAGCCCCTGGTTCCTGCCTCTGGCCTGGCCCAGAATTTGGCTATTGCAGATGTTTGGGGAGTGAATCAACAAGCAGAAGATCCTTCTGTCCCTCTGTCTCTGTCACTCTGCCTTTCAAGCAAGTAAGTCAATAATTTTAAAAGAAACCAGATTATAAATAAATAAAAGCATTTCATTAAAAAAGGGGGGGCAGACATTTGGTCCAGCAGGTGATACCCAAGCCTCCATCAGAGTGCCTAGATTCAAACCCCCGACTCTGGCCGCTGCGTTCAACTTCCTGCCAGTGTAGACCCTTAGAGACATAGTAACGGCTCAGGCGGCTGAGTCTCAAGTTCCTGGCTCCCGCCCCAGCCCCAGCCATTGCAGGTTCTTAGGAAGTACACCAGGGACTGAGCACTCCCTCTGTCCCTTCCTCTTCTCCAGGACTTGTCTGCCTCTGGGATAAATTTATAAAGGACAAAGGTTACTTGTAAGCAAACAGGCAAGTTAGGCATGTATTAAATATTTTGAGAATAATGCCCGAGAATCTGGTAAGTGGTTTCTAATGGTAGGTCTACACGGAAGCCCTGAGTTACGGGTACTTTCACCTCTATTTAATAATACTAAAAATTAAGTCTTATGGTCACAGTTGCATTTATTAGCACATGTTCATTGTGATGATATTCATGTTTGCTTGAAACAGTCTGAAATAAAATCATCTGAATGAATGCAAGAGCATTCACCCAGAATGGGCAAGTATAGCAAGATCACAGTTGAGTAAAGACAGATGGTCAGAAGGCTCAAAGGGATGAGGGTTGGGGAAATGCAAAACAAGCAACAGAGCTTTTACTGGCAGAGGTGAAGACGGCTCGGCTCGCTGCCAGGCGTGTTGCTATGAGTGGGGCCGTGAGCCTCTGGTGGGTGTGCCATAACTGGGTTAGGGTTTCAGAAGGGCAACTTGTTGTTATCTATCCACACATACCATGCAAACACCTGGGAACTGAGCACTTGGTCCCAAGATATCTAACAGAAATACATTTACATATCCAAGACATATACACAGCCTTCAGATTGTTACCTCAGTGGAAAATAAAAACAATTAAAATACCCATAAATAGGCGAATTCACACATTGTGATGTATCAACTCTACAATAACAACAACAAAAAAAGTAAGATAGTTGTTAACACTAAGAGACTGTTCAGAATGCAGCAACCCAGGCCACACCCTGTCATCACATGAGGAGCTGTGAGCAACACTGACCTGGTCTGTCTACACCTCAGATATGCCTGTGTATAGCAAAGCCATCTAGATGGGTCCCCACTTGACTCGGGACAATTTCTTGGGGGGAGATCAGTTGATGCGGAAAGAATGGAGACAAGGAAGGCAGGAAGAATGCCTATCCACAGTGTTTACTTTTCCTACAAACAGAAAACTTCTGCAATTTGTTAGAGCGCTTGAGTAGACCCTGCCACATGAAGCTGGAGCCTGTTCTTCCTGAGGAAGCCAGGAGGCGATTGGAACCTCTGAAGGCGAGGGTGCCAGATCAAAGGCCCTGCAGGGCTTAGCCTGTGTGAAGAGTCTAGCACTATAGCACAGAGGGCTGGGCTGCCACTCGTAATGCCATCATTCAACACAGCTACTAGTTCAAGTCTCGGCTATTCCACTTCCAATCCAGCTCCCTGCCAATGACCTGGAAAAATTAGCGCAAGTCCTTGGGCCCCTGCACCCATGTGGAATACCTGGAAGAAGCTCCTGGCTCTGGCTTTGCTCTGACCTAACCCAGCCATATGGCCATCTGGGGAGTAAGCCAGCAGTTCCTCTTTGTCTAACTCTTTCAAGTAAGTAAATAAACCATTGTTTTTCAAAGATTTTACTCAAATATAGTGGCCAGGCTGAGCCAGAGAACCTGAGGATGGTCAAGAATGCCACATTTTCCTGTTCCAACTCTGCTAACTTGTGACAGCCATCCAAATAGGACCAGCTTCTTGGTACAAGAGAAGTGGGCTGAAGGATGGTTTCATTCCCACTGTCAAACCTGTTGCAGTGGCCCATGCCCAGCTCATCCTGGGAAACCACAGACCCTTGCCCAACACTCTCCCAGACCTCCTCAGAGCTAGCCACATCCTGTGTTCTCTCCTGGGCTAGTTCTTTCCCATGTGCCCTCCAGGACCCCTCTCTTCTCTGCTTCTACAGACCAGGTATGCTGACCCCCCTCTGGCTTCCAGGTGGGTGTGGCCCCAGGACTACGCAGATGTGGGCTGAGACTCAGTTTATCCTCCTGGCACTTCCTTTTCAAGCCCAGTCTGGGGAAGGCTGGATGGATCCTGTGTCCAGCTGGAGCACCCCTCAGGCTTTTGCCACAGCAGGTTCTTACTGCCTACCTGCCCCTCACTGCCCTGTGACCCTACCTGCATCCCTGCCCACGGCCCTCATGAGGGTTTCACACCTTTGGAAAATATGTTTGGTTCTACATCCCATCCCCACCATATCACCACTGTCCACATAGTAGTCCCATCTGATGGAGCTGTTCAAGGCACCAACAGGTTGGGCTGCCCACATGGGCACTGGCTTGAGTTCCAGCTGCTCCATTTCCAATCCAGCTTCCCAGTAACACACTTGCAAAAGCAGCAAAGCATGGCCTGAGTTCTTTAGACCTTGCACCCACCTCGGAGACCCAAAGGAAATTCCTGACACTGAATTCTGGTCCAGCCCAGCCCAGGCCATTTGAGGGGGGAGCTAGGGGACGGAAGACCTCTCTCTGTCTGCCCCCACCCTTCTGTAAATTCTGTCCACCTTTCACTTAAACAAATAAATAAATCTTTAAAGGGGGCAGGTAGACAACTCACATGGTGAGCTGGGGGCAGGTCTACAGGCACCCACCAGGACAATGTGGGGTAGCACCCATGAGGTAGGCTGGAATGGAGGTTGGTTAGGGTTTCTGAGGCTGGCAGAGAAGGCACCATGGGCCTTCCCAGGCTAGGTCACTCAACCCTATGATGTGTGTAACAGCCAGGGCTGAGGGTAGGAAGGGCAGACTGGGGGCTTGAAGTGTTGATGTGCCAGGCTCCCTGGTCCAGGCCACAGCAACCACTGGGGGCTCTTGGAGCTTACCATCAGCCTGTGCTTTCAAGTCCTGTTGGCCCTTGACACATCAGGATCTCTGATCTCAAGGATTAGAACCTGTGTGTGTATGTGATCTGGCCCCAGGGCACAAGGACTGGACTGTGTCATAGCTGATTCCCGCTCAAAGAAGCCAACAGATTTTCAGAGAAATGGTGTCCTTGTTGGGGACACAGCCTGTGGCACTGACTGGAAATTCTCCAGCCTGTGGAGGGATCCACGAGGTGAGACACAGATTTCTGAACCCAGAACTCCCGTGGGCACAGGATAGTGGCTGGAGATATTTCTTCCTGAACATGGCCTAGATGATATGTCTGTGAACTCCTCAACCTTTAAATAAACTTTATAAATTAAAAAGCAAAGGAGAGAGACCAATGCTTTACTAACCATAAACAGCCAATTGTTGCAGCAGGAAAAGTAAGATATAATTTTGAACCTTGTGTGACTTCGGGCAAGTCATTCAGCCCGAGTCTTGGCTTCCTCTCTAGTCAAATACGGGCACAAACAGAAAGGTCTGAGTGTCATGAAGCTGCACAGGTTAGCCCCACGCCCGTCCATGGTCAGTGCCAGGAACAGAACCACACCCTCACAGTCCAGCATGGGGAATAGCAGACACTGCTGTGCCCACCTGACAGAAAACAAGTCCAAGCTCACAGCAAGCAAGGACTGGAACAGATCCAGACCCACGCCCAGCTCCCATCTGCTGCTGCACCAGGACCTGCCGTGGCCACAAGGCCTCTCCCAGCGCTTAGGATTCTTAATGGAGACATGACCAAATTAACCTTAAAATCCCCACGTGCAGGCCACTGAAGCACCAAGGTGGTGCGGCAGCCTCCTGAGCCCACCCCACGTGCAGACCAGAGAACACACTCCCCCTGGCCCACGTGGACAGCGGTGCTGGCAGACACTCCAGGTGTGCCCTGTCGGAAGTGAGGGCAGCACCAAGATGACAGCCCGGTCTAGGGCTCTTCCTGCTGTTCCTTCCCAGCACACCAGCTCCAGAGCCGATCTGATGTGATGGAGTACTCCTCGGAGCCTGAGTTTCTCAACTCTGCTTTCCCTACAGGGTGAGCCCAGTGTGCCCAAAAGAAACAAACATAGCTTCAGTTGGTGTGGAGACCTTGTGCCTGTGGGAGTGTGTTTTCACTGGGTGGGGGGAGCTATGTACTCAGCATATGGAAGTAAGAATAGTTGGGCTTTTTGTTGTTGTTTTCTTTTAAAATTTATTCATTTGTATTGGAAAGGCAGATATACAGAGAGGTGGAGAGACAGAGAGAAAGATATTCCATCCAATGATTCACTCCCCAAGTGGCCGCAATGACTGGATCTGAACTGATCCAAAGCCAGGAACCAGGAGCTTCTTCTGGGTCTCCCACACAGGTGTAGGGTCCTAAGACTTTCGCAGTACTCAACTGCTTTTCCAGGCTACAAGCAGGGAGCTGGATGGGAAGCAGGGCAGCTGGAATTAGAACCAGTGCCCACATGGGATCCTGGTGTGTGCAAGATAAGAACTTGAACTGCTAGGCTACCACACCAGGCCCTGTTGCTATTTTCTAATAAAATGGGCTGACCCTGCAGCATGACAGGTAAAGTTGTGGCCTACACCACCAGCATCCTATGTGCACGCCCATTTGAGTCCCAGTTGCTCCACTTCCAACCCAGCTCCCTGCTGGACCGGGAAAGGTAGCAGAGGATGGTTCAAGTGCTTGAGCTCCTGAACCCATGTGGGAGACCAGGAAAAAGTGCCTGTCTTCTGCCTTCAGCCTGCTCCATCGCTGGCCATTGCAGTCATCAGGAGATGGAATATCTCTCTGTGTCTTTCCCTCTATCTCTAGGACCCTTGCTTTTGAAATAAATAAAACTTTTTTAAGTAATAAAAAATTAAATTATAAAACAAACAAGCCAACGGAAAAAGGAAGAGTTGGGTGGAGGGGTGCTAACTGCTGGAATTGGTGACAGGTGTCTCCGTTCCTTGCATAGTCTGTTGTGTTTTGGGTGTATTTTAAAGTTTCTTTAATCAAACTATAACATACTTTTGAGTCGTGTTATTAAACATTAGACTGATGACAACACTCATGATAAAATAGTGGCAGCAAGATGCAGACATGTGTGGCTCCTCCTTGTGTGTGTGTGTGTGTGTGTGGCTCCTCACACCTGAGAGAAGGTCAAGGATGTGTGATGCTAACTCCAGTGATGATCATTCCTAGTGCAGGTTCATCACATTCGTTTGCTTCTTTCACTTGTCTGTATGTTCCAATGTTTCTCAAATGAGCGTGTATTACTTTTAGAATCAGAACAGCAGCCAAATTCAAGGCGTGAAAATCGTAATTCTGCTGGAACAGCACTTAGAACAGAAGCAGTGAGCATGACATTGGGCGGGGTGCTGTGGCTGGGATACCTCTGAGCCTGGCTGAGCCTGACAGGCTGGGTGAGGGGAGCAGGGTGGATGTACCTGTTCCCCTGGAATGGAGGCAGCTGCCAGCCAGGTACCCTCAAGCTCTGAGACCTCTCCTGTTCATTTCCTGCTGGCAGGTGTCAGTCCCAGGAGGCCCAGCTCTGCTTGGCTGTCTTGGCGTTGCCTCACATGCTGGATGCCAAGGAAGGTGAGCCAACTGCCAGAGCCACGGACTGTCCGGGGAGAGTGGCAGAGAGGCACATTGCCCCTCTTCTTGGGACTGGGATCTGGTTTCATCATGTGACCTCACCATGGAGGCTGCCAGGACAGGGCATGTGACAGGGAGTGCCTGAGGACCTGCATGTGCCAGGCACATTCTGCCTGTCGGAGAGGCAGGGACAGCTGGGCCTGTTTCACAGACAAGTTTATAGAGGCTCACAGTCACAGGCTCCTGGTCCAAATCCTCAGCACTTCCTCACTGCCAAACAAAAATTTCCAGCAATATATATTTGGTTGAAAAATTTTAGACTGACAGGCTGGCACTGTGGCACCGTGCAAGGCTAAACCCCAACCAGTAGCATCAGTTTCCCATAGGGATGTCAACTGGTGTCTCGGCTGCTGCATCTCCTGTCCAGCCCCCTGCTAATGCTCCTGGGAAAGCACCAGAAGCTGGCCCAAGTCACTGGGCCCCTTCCAACCACACAAGAAACCTGAAAGAAGCTCCTAGACCCTAGTTTCAACCTGGGCCAGCCTGACTACAGGGAGCAGTTTAGGGAATGAACCAGTGATTGGAAAAATTTTCTCTTTCTGACACTCCTTATCTCTGTAATTCTGCTTTTCAAATAAATAAACAAGACCTTAAAAAGCTCTCAATCATGCTCCACAACAGCATATGAAATATTTAGTGTGCATGGAGATTGTGCACACACAGAAGCCACAGGTGTGGAATAATCTTCTCTGGACAGCCAGAATGATAACTCCTTTCTGCATATCCTAAGACATGAACACAAGCCACTCAAGTGTTAAGGATACCTGTACTGAGACAAACCAATCCCTGAAGGAAGTGTACGGGACCACATCTGCCCATTCAACCCCAGCACCCCACTCAGGTTGCCATCACCTCTTCCCTGACTCACTGCCACCCCAGCCTCCCAAGTGACCCCTCCTGTCTGTTCTGCACCCTGAGAGTCGCAGATGCCCGACAGCATTGGCCATCTGCCTTAATATTCTGTCCTAACTCCTGAGCCACTGAACAGCCCGGGCCTCTCACACAGTGCATGGGCCTTAAGGATATCCCTTCCCACCTCTAGTCCCTGGGTCCCAAATCTCACCCCACAACCCAGGTTCTTCCTAGACAATTCCAGACTGTTTGCATCAGCAAAGAACTCCTTGCCTGCCTGTGCCCCCATGGTCTGCTCTGTAATCAGCTCTGGACACTGTATTTCTCAGTCAAGGCCTCCCCTCTGCCCTTGGTACACCTGTGAATGCCACAGCTGGCAATAGCATGGGCAGCCCAGGCCCCACTCACCCTCCTACCCATTGCCACCTCAAGGGGTGGGACTTGGCCACCAGCTTCTCCTCCAACCCAGCACAGTCCCTTCACTGGGAAAGATGCCCAACACAGTGTTCTTGGAGAATCAGTCATGAATACCTAGAATGCACTTGCCCAAATCCATCCCAAATCAAGGCCTTTACCCAGGTATACTGTTTTTATTTTTAACGCTTTCAGATTCTAGCGGTCTTGTGCTTCTCCAAATTCTCATAGAACCTATTGAATCACTGCCTGCTTGATTCTTTCCCTACCCTGATCATTTAAAAAATAATAATAACTTAAAAGGGAAAATATAAACTAGGAGGACTGACACTGTGGTACCACATACTAAGCTGCCGCATGTAATGCCAGCATCCCGTATGTGTGTCTGTTCATGTCCTGGTTACTCCACTTCTGATCTAGTTCCCTGGTAACAGGCCTGGGAAAGCAATGCTTGGGACCTGCCACTCTCATGGAGGACCCACATAAAGTTCCAAACTTCTCTTCAGCCTAGCTCAGCCCCAGCTGTTGCAGCCATTTGGGGTATGAGCCAGTAGATGAAGATTTCTCTCATTCTGTCTCTTCTTTTTCTCCCTCTGTAATTCTTTCTTTCAAATAAATAACTGAATCTTTTAAAAATACACATATAAAAATAAGGAAATAGAAAAGATCAGATTCAGAAAATAGAACGCAGTCAACACGTGAAAACTTGCATGATGCTGAAGTTGTGAGAGTAGCAGCAGTGGGACAGGCGCACCTGATTTCAACTCTCCCAGTGTGAATAAGCTCAGATCACACAAGACATAAACAACAGGACTGGACTGCTACACAACACAAGCACTCCTGAGTTTGAAATCTGCAAGCGATCTCTCTTTGGGTTCTAATAGAAGTGTTTCCATGGGCTGAGGGAAGAACGTCCTGAGAACACTCCCAAAACTTGTGCAATTCCTCCTTGGATGGCACCCTTAGCATGCTGGGCCAGTGTTACAGCAAGCTCACCTCTATCCTGCCCTCTAAGATCAGCCTGGGCAACACAGACTTGTCACAAACCAGGGATGATGCTAAGGGCTGATGAACTTAGAGACCCAGGCAGAAGCTCCTAGAGAGCCTCTAGAAGCTACTGAGAGCAGCCGTGGGCAGATGCTGCTGGAGACACTGTTGCCCCACCCATGGATGAGATGCCTGGGACCTGGATGAGAAGGGTCTCCTGTGTGTAATTTCTTTAAAAAAATTTAAAGGAAGGGGTAAGGTCCTGGTTTATGATGCTGCGTCTTGTGCTGGCGGCTGTGGAGTGGGCTGTATTGCCATACTGACACCATGGCTAAAGCTCGGCTGCCAGCCCTCTTCACTGAAGAGCTGACCCGTCCAGTGTGGCAGCCATCAGCCTAGAAGGTGGTTTAGGTTCTAGTGAAGTTAATTAAGAATTCAGTTCTCAAGTCTTCTTGGCTTTGTTTCTGGATCTCTGCGGTTCTAGCTGGCTACCCCATTGGACAGTGCAAGCGTAGAACGCTTGTTTTTTACTGCTGTATGAGTTCTCTTGCATGGTGCTAAGTGGGGTGTCACACTTTTCTCCTTAGGGAAGCTAGTGGGGGCAGGGGCAGCAGGCCTGCGAGGTTAACATACACCTCCCAATGCACCCCCAGGTTGTGGCTGTTGGACCTTTAAACCTCTCTGGAACTCTACAGGCTGCCTCCTCCTTCCCTGAGCTAGCCAAGATTGTCCCCAAATCCATGCTTGCCCCCTGCCCTCAGGGATGTCAGAGTTGAGCTGGCCCCAGTAACATGAGGTCAGAAGCTTCTAGGCAAGCAGGTCTGGTTGGATCCTCCTGTCTTCAGAGCCTCGGACCTCTGTGGCCCCCAGCTGCGCCCAGCATCCTGACCCCACCTGTCCAGCTGGGACTCTCCTTCCACCTCCTGACAAGAGCAGCAGCCCTCCCTGCCCTTCCCTGCCTAGTAGCGTCCATATTTATGACAGCCACACAGTGCCACCTGCTCCTGTCAGGAATGGGCCTCACTGGGCCTTCACCTTCCATGAGTTTGTGTGTGCATGTGTGCACATGGGTATGCAATTCTGTATGCTTATGTGTGTGTATATACTTGTCTGGGAAGGTGAGTCCAGAATGTTGCTCTCCCTGCAGGCGTGGAGGCCAAGACAGAGGAACTGTCCGGCTGCAGGGCTTCCAGAACAGGTGCGGAAAGCGGACATGTGTACGTAGCCCCAGGGCTCCTGTATTAAAGTTCCCTACTTGTGACCTACCAGGGCTAACATTCCACCCTTAAATACACCCTAGCCGTGAGGTGGGGGCTGTTCTGTCTTGTGTCTTTAGAAGTCAGCCTCTCCCATGGGATGGAGCTACCGGCAGCCATCCAAGCTGTGCTTGGGGAACCCTGGCTGCTTGATCGGCAAAGGTGACCCCAAAACAGACTCCATTAGACAAAGCTGCATGTGCTAAGGGGAGGCATGCTGGAGAAGCCAGAGTGATAATGCCACACACTGTCACACACACACACACTCTACACACACAATGCATTCATTCACACACTCTACACAATGCATGCACACACACTCATACACAATACATTGATACACACACTCTACAACACTGCACACCCTCATACACTATACTTTCACACACATACACAAACACAATACATTGACATACACACTCTACAACACTACACAACTGACATACACACTCTATACACACTCTCTACACACACACTCTCTCCACACATATATAACACTGTCTCTACACACACACACACACACACCAGCCACAGTGCTGGCAGGACAGCAGGGGAGTACAATGACTTCATTTTCAGATGATTATTATTTAAACACGGAAAAACCAAGAAAGACAAAAGAGGTTTGTTTTGGCAACTTGACTTTCATCATCAGGAAAGTCTCGGTGAGGCATTCTCCCAGGCTCCTGCCATCCTGGGTCTTGGGTGTGGTGGCCTCAGGCCTAGGCAGGCCTGGTTGTCCAGGGCCAGGCAGGAGCAGGTGGGGGCGGGGCTGCAGGGCAGGTGAAGTTCTGTCTACAAAACACAGAGTGACAGGGGTGGCCGGGCCTTTCCTTGTGACCCTGGGGACCGGGATGGGGCATTGCTTTGGGCTTCTCTGTTTTGGTGTTTGCTTTGTTTGTTGTAACTCCTAAGCCTGGCTCCACCATCCCACTGGGAGCTTTATCTCATAACATGTGCCCCAGGAGGGCTGGGTTAGAACTCACACCACCTCCGCCTACCTTCGCAGGGTCCTGGATTGCTATCTGGCCCTGCCCAGGCCTGGCCATGCCCACCTCCACAACCGGGGGAGGGGGTCCTCTCATCTGAAAGACTCCCCCTTCCTTTCCATCCCTGCATCTGACTCAAGTGAGGACTTCACTCCAGGGAGCAGGTTAGACGCTCACCATCCCTGTCTCAGTTGCCTGCTTTTGTGAGACGGGAAGATAGAAACTGGTCTGTGTGAGACAGGAGAGGAAAATAGCACCCAGAAAGAAGCATGCCTGGAGGCCACCCCCTTCTACACTGTGCAGTCCTGCCCCGCACACCAGGACAAGCCTGCTGGCTCAGTACATCCAATCGGATTACACTGGACGGTCAGACCTTGTCACACACCCTGGAAGCATGCTGTTTAGGGGAACAGGGAGGAACGGCAGAAAGGACTGGACCCAGTCCTTCACAAGCCTCCATCCAAATGCACACTGCACACCTAGCTTTTTCTTACGACATCGCCTGGTTTGCTGGGCATGTTTTACCTCCCAGAGCTCGTTCTCTAGTTATGGGTGCAGACAGTGATAGAGGGCAAGTAAAATTTGGCTGGGTCCCCTTTCCTCTATCCTGAAGGTGGGTCCTAACAGCAATGGAATGATAATTCCATCCTCAACCACTTCCCCCATGTCCTAACTTAGCCAGGATATTGGTTACAGGCAAGTCCAATTAGTCTAGGAATTTTCAGCTACAAGCTCAGTTCCTGTTCCTGCCTATCCCAATCAGCGCCAATTAACTCCTTAACTCACAACACTTAGGGATTCACTCCTGCCCACCTGTGATGCACCTATCAACTGAGAGGGGATGATATTGCATTGTCATGTAACCACTCCCCTCACAAGCCCCTTTAAAAGGCCCAGGAAGCAGAGGCTCTCTCTGGCTCTCTCTCTTTCTCTTTCTTTCTGGCCAGGTGCTTCCATTATGCTAGTACCTCGACCCTTGACTGACCCAGGACAGGTGATCCCCTGAGCATTGTCCCTGTGTACTGCTTAGATAGAACAATGGTTATAATAATGTTTCTGGTTTGTGCGCTGCCAGGAGTTCCAGGAGGGGTGAGGCCTAGCAGTAGTGGAATGTGGGCAGAGAAACCAGGGAAAGGTCAATGTCTGCAGCTTTGTATGTGTGTCCAGGTTTTTTGTAAGTGTGTCCCGGTTATTCATCGCATATCTTAGGATAACATATTGTTGGGGAAGCTGGGACATAGGTCTTCAGCTTAATGGATGGACTTAAGGATAATGACCATTTGCTCCTTTTGGGATTATGATTGGTTGCATTATGATTGGTTGGATTGCTGTATGGACTTGTGATTTGCTATTGTGCTCTATTATCACCAAGCTTGGTTAATAAAGACTCCTTAATAAGCCTTAGACATATCTGGTGTTGTTAAGACCGAGGCCAAATTCCTTGTCCTGGCCTTCTGAACAGGACATGAGGTCGCTCGGTGAAGCAGCACACACCAGCCGAAGGATGCAACAGCAAGAGGTTTATTTCATTCGCGAATGGGTAGCAACGCCCCAGTACTCCTGGTAGCTGCTGCTGCTCTGAACAACATTTCTCCAGGGTTTTTATTGTCTCAAAACCACATACCATAAACTTACACAAACAACTTGACCTTTTTCTGCTATTGGCTAGTTTTACTCTAACGGCCTATTTCAAAACTACAACTAATACTTTCCTCATTCTTATACTACTTACTTCATTTCGGAGAAACAGAAACTTATATCTAACATGACGGCTATTCTTAAAATGGTTGCACTTATGTTAAGCTTTATTCTATTAGCAAGCAGAATACTGCATAAACACTTATAAAAAGACTTTAAGACTCTTCATTCCCCCCTCTTTCTAGTAACTAATCAAATCTTTGATTCAATAACACACTTAGTAATCGTTGAAAATACTAACATTTAAGAATTCTTTTTAGTGTTAAGATGTTACATGTATACAACACAGTTCTGTCAGGAACCGGAGACCCTAACTGCCTATCATCCCATCTGGCTCCTATATTTCCAGACAGAGGACTGGACCCCAACAGTTTAGGGAAAGTGGACGTCGTTGTCCGCTCTTGACTACTTCCTGCTGATGGGGGGCGCAGTTGAGTAACAGCAACAGTTGGGGGGCCCATCTAATGTTTCCTGATAGTAGGCAGAAGTCATCAGGTGTTCGATGTACAGCCTGTCACTTGAAAGGCCCTTCTTTATTGAAATCTAGATAACAAAACATAATATAATTATAATTTTTCAACTTAGTAGGTCGTGAGTTCAGCTAGAAACTTCAATTTGAATACTTGAGCTCTAGAGCTTAGATGCAGAAGAATTGCCAGGTTTTAAGCTTTGTTTCAACAAATATTATTTTAGTGGAACACATGAAACTCTTTGACATTTGAAAATGCAACACTAGTTTTACATTTAGGTAGGTGATGTCTACCAAAGTAATTAGAGGGAGGTGAAGTTTGCCTCCAATCAAACCTGGAATGAATGGCAGAACTCTGGTGGGGCCCCTCTCAGGTTGGAGACCACCATAGCACTAATGAGGGGCACAAACCCACATCACTCCACCAAGTTTCGGGATGACAGCATAGCCTAGAACATAAAGCACAGCACTGAAAGCATTCTGTTGCAAGACCTACTAATCATGCTATTGATGTCAAAAGATTTAAACAGGCTTTCATTTACAATAACTCAGTAGTTTGTAGTATTCTGACAAGAGTTTATAGAACTTTATACATTTTAAGGCAGAGGTAAGAAATATACTGGTTATAGTCTAACAAGCTATGTACTTGCAATTCAAGAATACAAGAATCTTAAGTAGGAGAGCAAACAGATTCCAAACAGTTTGGCTAGTGAGGAAGTTATGAGCTCTGCATCAGAGCACTCAGGGTGTCCTACCCTAGGAAGGCTTAGTTGTGGCACTGGTTGAGTAGTCATAGGCCAACTAACTTATAGGCCACTGGTAGCCACTGTATTTCAAGCTCTTCTTGTTAATAAGGCTTTTTAGATCCACAAGACACTACTTAGAGAAATCTATGAATATTAATAATATATTTTTCTAGTATAACTCTGAAGTTACAGGTCCTGCATGGGAAGTCAGTACACAGTGACTCTAATGAATTTAATAAATTAGCACTCTTATGTGTGATGTCAGTGATCACCTGAGGCTCCTGACACATGATGCTTAGGCTGTGGAAGCTTCTTGAGTCCACAACAACCCCATGAGGCATTAGACAAGGCCACACACAAAGTGGAAGTTCTCTCCTCCATTGAGAGAAGAGCACAACCATCTTCGATGGCTGCTTCTTTGCACAAGGGTATGCACCACAGAGGTCCTTCATGAAGGGACACTCTTTGCAGCAGTGTCCTGGCATTCCACACCTGATATGTTTGCTCTCTTGCTGGCTCTTCTGTCAGACCAGAATGCCTTTGGGCTGATTCTGAGACCACTGAGTGCTACTCAAGTTAGTCAGTCTATGAGTCTGCTGTAAGAACCGTTTCCCATGTTGGATCATTTTAACATTACCTGACATCCGAGTTATCATAGCCATACATTTTACCACCTAGTTCATGAGGATTTGGCATCCTATGGTGTTTTGAAACTGTGCCCTTAGCAGTAAGTCCATTTGAATGTATGCAGAACTATATAACTGAACAGACTTCATAGGTCCTGAGAAAACAGAAACAGACATGACTCTCCAAGAGCTTAATTATGCATCCATACATTATTTTCAAAAGGATTTAGCTTAACAATTTTCATTTATGAGCATTTCTATTTATAGGTAAATTAAAATAGATGACATAGCTTGTCACATTTAGATAGCACTGTGAAACCAGCTGTGCACCTGTAGAATTTTGCACACTCTTGCACTTTTTAGACCTAGGGGCCTAACCATTATGACAACACCACAACCAGATGGTCACTTAGACATTAGGAGGGAAGGCTTGAGGAATTTTAACCATTTCTGGAGCCTTTCTGACAGGATTGCAACTAATCTTGGCTCTTCACTGACAAGGCTTTTACAAGTCATTTTTATAACCAAACTTTTTTACACAATTATGTTTATCAACCACAGATATAATCTTTGACAAATATTCTTATGATTTTGAGACTCAAAGGGGTCCATTTAGGAATTCTAAGATTCAAACAGTAACAGATTAGATTTTTAATCACCTATAAAATGACCACACAAATATTTCTTAAAAATGTAGCTCTTTTAAACCATGAGAATTTAACAACGACAATTAAGTTACCTTACTGAGACACAAAATGTGCATTTCTTTGGTCAATCACCAAAGGCAGATATAACCTTAAACACAGGAATTAATGCATTAAGAATTAAACAAATTCAAAGGTTGGAATAGCAACAGAGCTTATTGAAATGAGGCTGGATAGACAATTGACAAAGTTACCAATTTGTTTTCATTAACAATCCTCTAAACTCGAAACTTTTATTGTCAAATATTCAGGAGCACAGATACCCCAAGTGCACAGATGTGCACTTCACAGGCATTTTGCAAACAGATTTAAATATCAGCATATATTAGACATTAATGTTAAATACATAAACAATGCTATGGAAATATCTTAAAAATTATAGCCAGATTAATATCTGAAATTTCTTGATTTGTACCTTTTTCTTAACATGCTTAAACCTTTAGGTATTTTGCTTTGCCTGTCCCTTTGCATTTTATAATAGCCATACCCCTGTAGGACAAAATACTTTAACACTGATGTGATGTTCTTTTTAATATTTTTTTTACTATAACCTTTTTACCAAGAACACATTTTCAGACTTCATCTGCCAATTCTTTGGATTTACATTCTGGAACATTTAAAACTCCAAACCAAAACATTTTCTAAATAAAAACAGGTTAAATTTTAAACACAATTGCTTCAGGCAATCTTCAATTCTTTCATATATGGCCAATCTATGAAAACATTTTAAAATGCGAACCCACTTAGACACCAGAAGCAATTACCTCTTTCCAGCTAATTTGGGAACTTTTCCATTTTTAAGAATCCTAATGGCAAGGACAAAGGCCAGGCTCCAAGCATGCCCTTCCCTTTCCAAGGGCCTGGAGCAGCTTCTTATTTTCTGTTTTAGAATTCCAGTCTTGGTTGTTGTCTTAGGAGGTTGCCTAAGAATTTACTGAACTTAGTTAGCAGGTTAGTCATAAATAAGATGAAAATAGTTTAAAATGCTGTTCTCTGACAAGGGATCAAAGTTCAATTTCAATTCTATTGCTTTAAAGGTTAAATACTTAGAAAATGTACACAATTTTACCACACATCCTTTAAGAATTTGTTGTCTTCCTGTAAGGCAAAGAATCAGAAAAGATGTTTTTTGCAAATTAGAAGAGAAAAAATCCCACAACTTGGTACAGCTTCATAATTAGGACAACTTGACCAATAGACATAACCACCAGTATATGCATTAGCGGCTTTTGGAACTTTAGCAAGCACCACTCTAGGTGTAAACAGTTAGGCCAGATCTGATCAGGGCTAGGATGGCACTATAAACCAGTAGATAGTTAAAACTTCAAGACCAAAAAACAACAAAAGCAGCAGAGAACATTGCAGAATACTGAGAGCTCATCACTGAAGTCAGTTGCAATAATACAGAAAAACCTTGATTCCGCACATGTTGTAACCTCACAAATACTCATTTACTTTAATAGAACATATGAAGCAACAAACTTGGCACACTTGTATAATACTGTCACATTATAATTAAATCGTCTAAATTTCTCTTCTATCTTTGAGAGGTCCAGGGATCCTGCTGGACATCCCAAAGCCAGAAGGCTTAGTTTAAAGTTTTGAGGAACTTAAATGTCCAATTGAGTTTAACAAACAAGTCTTCTTTCGGCCAGCCCCCATTGAAAGTGGGCCATTCTGCAGAGCAGACAGTGTGCCAAGATTTTCTTAAACCTGGAGGGAGAGATTATGAGCCCTTAACTTCAGTCCAATGGTTAAAAGTCAAATTAAGGGGTGCCGTCACAGTCTGTCCCATTGTCATCGTCACAATAACACTCAAAAAGACAATTAACAAAACACACAACCAGACGCGTCCCCAGAGTTCTTTCCACAACAGAAGAAACACATCAGATGGCTTCGGCCCCCCAGAGAAGTGATCAGTCTCAACCAGACATACAGATGTTGAGGCTTGGTCACTCTCACATACAGACGGGGGGAGGGGGTAGACTGGCTTTTACAAGCACCACAGAATCAACACGAAAACACAGACAGACAGAAACAACAGACTGCGTGCTAGACAATAACTTCTCAGGGCCCGATCCAGATTTCTGGGCAGGATTCCACGTCTGCCCGGGTAGGATTCCACGTCTATCCCAGATTCGAGACGAAGACCACTTAGTCCCATCTCCCGAGCGGTGGAGCGTCCTCCACCTTCAGATTCAGATCACTGGAGCATCCTCCAGTACACAGGAAAATGTCGTGACCCAAAAACAAAACAATGAGACTTTACGAGTCACATGAACACAACAATGAAATGAGACTGTACGAAGCACACGAACAGACATTAAAAGCCGGCCAATCTCACCTCCCTTCGTGGCTTAGCTGGTCACCGAGGACGATCATGAAGTTCCCGGCTAACGCACCAAATGTTAAGACCGAGGCCAAATTCCTTGTCCTGGCCTTCTGAATGGGACGTGAGGTCGCTCGGTGAAGCAGCACACACCAGCCGAAGGATGCAACAGCAAGAGATTTATTTCATTCACGAATGGGTAGCAACGCCCCAGTACTCCTGGTAGCTGCTGCTGCTCTGAACAACATTTCTCCAGGGTTTTTATTGTCTCAAAACCACATACCATAAACTTACACAAACAACTTGACCTTTTTCTGCTATTGGCTAGTTTTACTCTAACGGCCTATTTCAAAACTACAACTAATACTTTCCTCATTCTTATACTACTTACTTCATTTCGGAGAAACAGAAACTTATATCTAACATGATGGCTATTCTTAAAATGGTTGCACTTATGTTAAGCCTTATTCTATTAGCAAGCAGAATACTGCATAAACACTTATAAAAAGACTTTAAGACTCTTCAGTGTGATCTCGCTCGCACCCTGCAACATTCTCTCTCTCTCTCTCTCTCTCTCTCTCTCTCTCTCTCTCTCTCAACTCCTTGCTGAGACATCCAACTGGCCTGGCAAGAGTATTCTCTCCATTTCTCCATAAAGCTCACCTTGCTGTATAAAAGCTCACCATAAAGCTGTTACCTTGCTCACCCAGTCTGCATTCTGGGCACTCCCCCCCACATATGTCCAATAAGGTGCCCATCCGTTCTGACGGATGCCTGTCCCATGACACCTCACTGCCTGGCTCACATCCACCTCTGTCTCATACCTGAGTCTCACACAAAGAGAAGAACCTCTAGAAACTTCACTTGGCTCTACTAGCGCCTTTACATTGTGTAGAGCAGGCGAGAATCCGCATGCTGTCCACGTGACCTGAGGAAGCCACTTGCCCTCCCTTAGCCTCAACGTCTTCAGCTGAAGATGGGGTACACTGTTGTCATCCTGCTAGCATTGTGTGAGGTCTGCAAGCTGGCCTGGGAACAACCCCTGTGTATCTGTATTCCTTAAAGTGGGCTCCCAGGCATGTGACCTGCCACCCCACCGCGTGGCCCTCTCAGCCCTGCTGTCCCATGACTCCAGCAGCATCCCCTGGCCTGGATCAGTGAGCCTTCAAGGGGCTTGGACCGGCAACAAAGAAGGTGCCCACTCTCTGGCCCATGAAAAGGCAGACTTGGGACCAGGAAAAAAGAGAGGCAGCTGCCTGCCATGTTGTTCACACTGACTCATCCTGCAGGGACAGGCCTGGGGTGCTGGCGCCTCCACTCAGAGGGCAAGCGGTCACTCACTCCACGCAGCACCAGGGCCCCAGAGCAGAGCCTGCACCTAGGTGATGTCAGTAACAGAGGCCAACTAGTGGCTGGACAGGTGCACACATCACCACTCTGTGCTGTCTGTCTGAAGGCCCAGCTGCTCCTTCAGCCTGTTGCCAGCACTGGGCTCACTGCTGGGAGTCACACACAGAAGACAAGGCAGCAGACCCGAGGCTGCAGGGGTGCGTGTGTGACACAGTGTTTGTGTGAGACATGATGTAGCTATGTGTGAGAGAGCAAAGGAGTGTGGCATATGTGACATGAGTATGTGACACTGCATATGTGTGCTGTATACATGAGTGAGAGGGAATGTGTGGTGTGTGATAAGGGTGTGGAACATGTACTTGAGTGTGTAGTGTATGTGGGTGTTGTGTGCATTGCAAGTACAGGTTACATATGTTGTACACATGCGTTGGTGATATATACATGATATGTGTGAAGTGGGTATGAAGTGGGTATGGTATTGCTGTGTGTCATGTGGGTGTGTTGAGCCTCAATGCATGTGACAGTGGATATGAGTATATTGTGTGTATCATGCAAGTACATGTTGTCTGTGGTGTACATGTGTTTAAGCAGATACATAGGATGTGTGTTGTGCTTATGATGTAATGTGTTTCAGTGTACAGGATGTATGTTTCAGCGTACTTGTGTGTATGATGTGTGATGTGTGTTGTGTGCCTGCGATGAACAATGTGTGATGTGTGTGTTGGTGTGCATACTGTGTGTATTATATACAATGCATGTTGAGTGCTTTGATGAATGTGTAATATGTGGATGTCAGTGTACGTGGTGTGTGTATTATGTGTATTGTGTGCTGTGTGTCTGTGATGCATGCTGTGTGTAATGTGCATGTTGGTGTGTATAATGTGTGTATTGTGTGTAATGCATGTCGAGTGCCTGTGATGGATATGTTATGTGTGTGATGTGTGAAATACGTGTGTATTTATCTAATGTGTGCTGTGCACCTGGCACAGAGAGAGACTCAGCCTGCCACCCGCATGGAGACCCAGATGGAGTCCCTGGCTCCTGGCTTTGGCTTGCCCCAACCCTGGCTGTTCTGGTGGGCATTTAAAGAGTGGACCAGAATGTGGAAGCTCTCTGTGCTTCTGTGTGTGTGGAGTGCGCTTTTGTCACTGTGCCTTTCAAATAAGTAAATCTTTTTAAAAAGAAAGAAATCCTGTTCCAAGTGAACTGACACCAATTTATCTAGTTGTGGGTAAAAAACAGCCAAATCAGTCATACCATAAATGAATACAAGACATTTTACTTAGCCCTTTGTGCCAGGAGCAGTGCCAGGCTTTAGATCCCCTGAGGCATGACACTCAAGCCCACCCTTGGGAATTTCATCAAATCGCCACCTGCCCTGGGATTTGAGATCAGATCCCTCTGATTCTGCACCAGCTTTCTGTTTGGGTGAGGCAGCAATGTTGGCTTTTTGATGCAAAAGGAAGCCTCATGTGTTTTCCTTAAAAAGCTTCCCATTTGGGCCCGGCAGCGTGGCCTAGTGGCTAAGGTCCCCTCCTTGAACAGGCCGGGATCCCATATAGGCACTGGTTCTAATTCCGGTGGCTCCACTTCCCATCCAGCTGCCTGTTTGTGGCCTGGGAATGCAGTCGAGGACGGCCCAGTGCTTTGGGAGCCTGCATCTGCATGGGAGACCTGGAGGAAGTTCCTGCCTCCTGGCTTTGGATGGGCGCAGCACTGGCCATGGCGCTCACTTGGGGAGTGAATCATTGGATGGAAGATCTTCCTCTCTGTCTCTCCTCCTCTCTGTGTATCTGACTTGGTAATAAAACTAAATAAATCTTTAAAATAAAAAGTTTCCCATGTTCATTTTCAAACTGCAACCCACAAACCTCTTCATGTCTTTGATATCTTGGGAAATGGCAGCTACTACAGGCAAACCCTGGTGGGTTCTAGCATATCGTGCCATTCTCTCACCTGCTGACACCCACCCTCTCCACCACGTGACTCAGTTCCTCCCACCACATTCAATGTAAACCAAGTGCTTCGTCCAGCAGCACATTTGCATCTGTGGTGCAGCAAACGTTTTGGGTGTCTTACGGAAATGGGTTCACGCTTGTGTTTCCTCCATGACCTTGAAATGTTCATCATGAACGAAGACATGTGTGGAAGACCAAGGCTGCCAGCCCACAGTGCGAAGTGGGGTCATTGTGCCCATGTTAGCCTGGAGCAGCCGGACCTCAGACAACTGCAGACCTGCCAGCCTAGGAGTTAGTGCTTACTGCCAGAAGTTCTGAAGCATGATTGCGGCAAGAGCTGACACCAACAGCTCTGTTCACACAAGTCATGGTGCACTTTCATGAGCCAGAAACAAACAAATACACAGATTCTCTGCTTGGGATGACAATAATCATGCCTGGTAACCATATAAAACGCAGTGTAGTGACTTTGACATGCCTTGGTTTGCACCAAACACCCACAAGGCATCTGATGTCTCCTGCTTCACAAATGGAGATCATATTGTGCTAGGAGGAAAGTTACTTGTCTGAGATCAGAAAGCTCTGCTTTCTTGTACAAGGGAGAGATGCAAGATGGAATCTTTCTTCCTCTTCTCTCCTGGAACTAAGGTAACCACATTGCAACTAAGAGGTCGGTATGAGTAATCCATTCCTGCTTAACCAATGTCAAAATCTGGTAGTTTACTGCAGCCACTTATGTTATTCTTGAGTCCCTGTGTGAGTTGGGTGTTCATGCTGCTGTGACTGAGCTCATACATGCATCTGCGGTCAGCTGGGATTCACCAGGGCTGCTGCCCTCTGCTGGTTGGCGGTCCAACAGATGGTACAGCAGAGAGTGACTGGACCACCCTCATCTGTTTCCACGGTGTAAGCAGTTTCCAAAATCAGAGTGGAAACACATATGGGTTCAAGGGTCTGAGCCCCTGCATTTGGGATCAGTCATCACTTCCTGCTGCACAAAGCAAATGATGCCAGAGAGATGAGACTTACCTTTTGATTAGAAGAGCTACTTGACCACATTGCGCAGAGCTCAGACCTGGGCAAGAGTGGGAGCCTGGACTCCTTTTAGCCATCAGTCTGCAACAAGGCGGCCAACATGAGGGCTAGAGAAGGGAGAGTGCAGTACAAGCTGGGTCCTTGTGCAAGATCTCAAACTTCTCACTGATGGTTACCTCGGTAACCAGAGGAGGGTGGAGTTTACCTCCAACCAGACCCTGCACAGATGGCGGAATTCTGGCGGGCCCTTCAGGCTGTGAAACCACTACTGCACTAATGAGAGGCACAAAGCCATATTTCCCTACCAATAACGACTGCGGTGACCCACCCCCTTTCGGCTTCCGTTCAAGGAGAGTTGCAAAAGGTCCCTTCCCCCTCTCTTCAGCTCTCTTCTTCCTCTGCATCCGACTCACTCATATCGTCTTTCTGCTGCAGGGGAAGGGAAACCCATGACCGTGGTTCTTTGAAATAAAGGCCATCTACATTCTTGTCATATATTTGGCGTGTTATTATTTCCCTGGTGGTCAGGGAATCTAACATTGTTGCAAATCTGGCAGCCACCCTTCTCACTGAGGTCAGTTATCAGTATCTGTTGAGTGTCAGCCCTTGGGGCATGGATTTTCTGATCCTTGGAGCCAAATACTTTCCTAATGGGCAACAAATGAATGAGGATAAGGAAATTACCCAGGGCTTCACCTCTGTGTCCCACAGAATCCTCAGCTTTTAAGGGTTCTGTCCTTCCTAGGGACCCGAGATAAGGGACCTAGAAACAGTGGTTTAGCACTGTGCAAAGCTAAGCCTTTGCATAAATTATAGCATGGGATCCATTTAAGTTATCTTATAATGTCATGTCTTTTCTACAGAAAACTGAAAATTAACTAGTTATTTTGTCTGTAGATTTCAATAATGCTTGCAATGGCTGAGAACTTCTGCCTGACAGCAAACGCCAAATGCCTTTCAGAATGGCCTTAAAAATGACAGCTGATGGGGCTGACACTGACAACAGGTTAAGCCACAGCCTGTGGCGCCGGTACCCACATGAGCACTGGTGCTGCTTCACTTCCAGTCCAGCTCCCTGTAACACACCTTGGAAAGCAGCAGAAGGTAGCCCAAGTCCTTGGGCCACTACACCCATGTAGCATATCCAGAAGAAGCCCCTGGATCCTGGATTCAGCCTGGTCCAGTTCTGATCATGGCAGCCTTTGGGGCAATGAACCAGCAGATGAAAGATATCTCTCAATTGACCTCTCTGCAACTCTGCCTTTCAAATACATGAAATAAATCTGTAAACAATTGAAGAAACTGACTGCTGTGAGTGCCAGCAGGCCCCGAGGTCACCGAGGGTGAGGCAGATGGTGGCCTTCTGCCACAGGAACTACCGGAGGCAAGCTGCTTTATTATGCACAGGTTACAGACTTTAAAGGTTAAGAAAGGGGAGGGCAAGAGGAAGCCTTCCCAGACCCCTCGCCCACCAAAGACACTGTAATTGGCTATGCAGCCAGTGCACCATGTAGTGCCAGGCTTTGCCTGCTGGCCACCCGGCCAGGGAGCTCTGGGGTATTGGTTGTCTGAATCGCTGCTTAGGTAGCTACTTGAGTCAAGGACGCTAAGTCACACTGTCTAAGGCAGAGGCCAGGACAAGTGAGGGACTGAGATAAGCTGAGTCAGAGCAACCACTGGCAGGCACATGATCTACGGCTAGGAACAGGCCCAGTTGGGGAGGCGTGGGGACACCTTAACTGGGTTGAGGTTCCCACCAAGGGGCGCGTGTGCTGGAATGGGGGCTGCATTCTATCTAGGAAACAGTTGTAGTCACCCGAAGCACTAGTGTGGGCTGGGATTGGATGCACCAGGCCAGTTCAGATCCCAACACCATCTGGTGTCATGGAGAACCAGAGGGTAGATGTGGGAATGATTAGGCTGGGTCTCACTCCCCTCTTGAGCCATGCGTGAGCTGTATGTGGGTATGGATGAGCCATGGCCGGGCTGAAACATCCAACAACAAGAACCAGAATGGGGTGAAAGCCAGCCAGGAATAGCCACTGTTCCTGCTAGGACAGGAGGTGAACTGGGTAGGGTTGGCTCAAGGACCCCCTGGCATGCGCAAAATCTGGCATTGGGAGGGGTTCTGATGGAGGAGCCTGGGCAACTCCTCTGGCAGGACACAGTCCCTGCAGGTTAGTGCAAGAAGCATGATAGGAAACAGCCCAGAATAAGCCATGGAAAGTTTCCCACTGGCACACATTCAGCATGGGTCAGGAGCAGACCAGACTGAATCAGTTCATGTCACCCACTGGCAAATCCTATCACCAGAACAGAGTGTGGGATGAGCCGGGTTTGGTCGCGACAAAACAAGTACACATTATGGGATGCCAGGGCATGGTTGCCTGTACTGGATATGAGTGCAGCACCCAACCAGCACACGTGAGATCCAGGAAGGGAGGGGCAGAACCGGCAGGGGGATTAAGGGGCTGGTCCCCTCGCTGGACAGCTACTCCCACTGGAGAGCGTGGGCTGGGATAGAGACAGACCAGACTAAGCAAGGCTACATCACCTGTGAGCTGCATGTGGACTAGATCAGGGAAAAGCCAGGCTGGGCTGATTATTCCTGCTGGTGCAAGCATAAATTAGAGTGGGTGAGGGATGTATGGGCATAGCCGCAGAAGCTAGCACTGGGGACTAATTCTGTCAAGTCAAATCACAGAACCACATAAAGAGTGCATAAACCGGGACAGAGAGACCTGGGAGGGAAAAGTGGGTTCCCCCTTCCTGGGTCACTATTCCCGCGGGAGGGCATGAAACCTAGGACGGGAGCTGGGATGGCTAGATAGAGAGGCACTCAACAACACCCGTGAGGGCTGGATGGTTGAGTGGGTTAGATAGAACTAAGCTTTAATACCCATTGACAAGTACAAGAGCCAAATGGGATGGGGGACAGACTGGTCTTCTGCTACACATACTGGCAAACCAGGGTAGGGGGCGGGCCTGGTGGGGGTTATTGTGGGTCGCCCCAACTAGGCTGCAGCTCCCACTGGTTGATGTAAGGGCCGAACCAGACTGGACTGCAACACCCATTGGTTCCAGTGGAACTCGGGACCGAAAACAGAACCAACCCAGCAATTGAAACCACCAGCTGATCGGGGTGATGGACTGTGCCGGGCCCTGTGCTTGCTAGAACATACAAGAAACTAGTCTGGGAATACCTCAAAGTTTCTTTGGAGATCTCCCCAATTGAACTGCTGGACTCAGAACTCTAATCAAGAAAAGACAGAAGACAGAGCAGATCAATCATTCATCTCAGCTATATGTTGGCAGCGAAATATGGGGCAAACGGAGACTTTATAATGGACCATATCAATCAGTGGATGACCTCATCAAGCGAAACTGGCAGCGATTCATAACTGGAGAACTATTAACACCACTCGAGCACATATCTCAGCGCATGCCCCACATCCGGGACTCGGGGTGGGCAGGAAACCGGGTGGGGCTTCTCCCTCAATATCCCCCTTTACCTCAGATACATGATGGAAACAATATGGACATAATAGTACTGTCCACTTCCCTATCCCCCTGAACCTTTTTTTTCCTTTTTCTTTCTTTAACTGTAATTAACTATGTAAAGATTGTCAACAACAATACAATAAAATAGATAAAAAAATAAATAAAATTATATGTTTTTTTACTCAAAAAAAAAATAAATAAAAATAAAACAAGTCTATTTCCCTGGATCTTCTGGTCTTGTTCCATGTGTACTCCCCTTGACCTTGTAGCCATGTTGGAGGTCACACTCCACGTGTAGGTTGAAAGCTGTGCCTTGGACCAAGGGGAAGGTTAGGCTTAGGCCACACCCTCCAAGCAGCGGGGCAGGGGCCTGGGACAGTCGCCCACAATCTGCTGCTGCTTTCACAGACACGTTGGCAGAGGACAGCATTGTAAGCAGATTAATGGCGACAGCTTCAGGCATGAACCTCTAAGTGTGCCTAATTTGTAAATAAACTGTGATGGGGAATGCGTGTATGGCAAAATACACAGTATGTAGGCTTCAGCACTACCTGTGTTTGAGGAATCCAGGGGGACTTGGGAACATCTTACCTGCAGATGAGCTGGGACACTGTACCAAGTGTCTGCTGTTTGCCAGGACACAGCTGTCACACCGGAGTGAAACAATAGAGGTGTTTACATGTTAAAGAGGAGAGTGAGGTGATGGAAACTAGACCGACCTCCGATGGAGATGAGGAAGGTGGTCAGGGAGGCTGTTGGAGAAGACAGAGTGAGGCTGAAGCCAGGAAGACAGGCAGGTGACTTTCTAGGGGAAGTATAGAGGTTGGGGCAGGCCTGGTAGGTGTGGAGACCAGCAGGAAGTGCTGGAGGCTGTGGCAGAGTAAGCCAGAGAGCAGTGGTGGGGGATGAAGTCAGAGGCAGTAGCGGTCCTTGTGTGCAAATCATGGGAAGGTATTGACGTAAACCTAGAGAGCCAGAAGGTGCGAGAGAGCACAGAACTGATGCCTTAGCTGCTGCGTGGAGACTGGACTCAGACCAGGGCCCCTCAGCTGCAGCACTGTGAACACCTTGAGCCAGGGGGATCTGTGCTGTGTGAGGTTGCCTGTGTTCTGCAGGAGGGTAAGCATCACCCCTGGCCTCACCCTAAAAGGTGCCAGTGAAATCCCCTCTGCCCAGTTATGTCAACCAACACCATCTCCACCCCAAGGTGCCCTGGGAGGCAGAGCTCTGGCTGATCATCCATGCAGGTGCAAACGGACACTATCCAGCAGAACACTACCCAGCGTGGCCTAGGAAGGAGATTTGGAGATAAAAGCAGTAGGCTCTGACCTTGTTTTTGATATTCCAAGTCAAGATTGGCTCCTCTTCTCTTTCCTCTGATCACATAATAATTGCTCTTATGGTTGAGCCTGAAGAAATGGCTTAACAGATCAAGAAGGTAAACTCATTGAGCAGCTAATGACAGCCTCCTCAAGTCCAGGGGACAGCTCTAGAGGCTGGGCCAGACAATGCAAACCCATGCCTGTCCACAATCCCAGGCTCTTCCCTGCTTTATTTCTGCCATCTCTTTCAAGTCGCACAAATTGGGGCCTGCATTGTGGCTCAATGGCTTAAGCCACAACTCGAGACAGTGTTAGTTTGAGTTCCGTCTGCTCTGTTTCCATTCCAGCTTCCTGCTGGTCAGCTTGGAAAGGCAGCAGAAGATGCCCAAGTGCTCAGGTTCTTGCCCCGCACATGGGAGACCTGGCTGGAGTTCCTGGCTCCTGTTGCTAACCTGGCCCAGCCCTGGCCATTGTGGCCACTTGAGGATGAATTGGCAGACGTTTTCATATACCTATTTGTATGTCTTCTTAAAAAATATTTCTATAAATTTACTGTCTATTTTCTCATTTGGTTAGTTAAGTTTGGTTTGTTTTTTTGCTGTTGAGTTGTTCGAATTCCTTGACTCTTTTTAGATGTATAATTTGCACATATTTTCTTCCTTTCTGCATGTTGTTTTTTTCATTGTGTTGGTTATTGCCTTTGATGTGCAGAGTCACTTTAGCCTGGTGAAATGCCATTTGTCTCCTTTTTCCTCTTTTTCCCTTAAGTGTCTCACTCAAAACTCTTGCTAGGCTTGGCTCAGTAGCCTAGTGGCTAAAGTCCTCGCCTTGCATATGCCAAGATCCCATATGGGCACTGTTTCATGTCCCAGCTGCTCAGTTTCCCATCCAGCTCCCTGCTTGTGGCCTGGGAAAGCAATCGAGGATGACTCAAAGCCTTGGGACCCTGTGACCATGTGGGAGAACAGGAAGAAGCTCCTGACTTCTGGCTTCAGATTGGCACAGTTCTGGCCATTGCAGCCACTTGGGGAGTGAACCAGTGGACGTTTCTCTGCAAATATGACTTTCCAGGAAAAATAAATAATCTTTTTTTTAAAAAAATTCTGGCCCATAGCATGGTCCTGTGTCTTCCATGTTTTGTTTCAGGTCTTACATTTAGATATTTAATCCATATGTGTTTGGTGTTTTTGTTTGGTGTTTTTGCTTGTTTGTTTGTTTTGTGGGTGTTAAGAGCTCTCAGTCTAACTTAGCTTCTTCTGCCTGTGGAAAGCCAGTTTTCCCAGGACCTTTTATTGGAAAGACTTTCTCCAACACGTGCCTTAGCACCTTGGTCAAAGATCAGCTGGCTGTGGACAGGGGCCTATTCCACAGGAGGCTCTCTGTTCTGTTCTATTCATCTGTCTATTTGCATGCCTATGCCACACCGCCCTAATTTCTGGAGCTTTGAACTATATGTTAAAATCAATTCTAATGCTCCTTTCATTGTTCTTTGGGATCGAGACTTTGGCTACTGGGGGTCTTTTGTGATTCCACAAATATTGTAGTAGTATTTTCTCTGTTTCTGTGAAAACTGGCACTGCTGTTTTAACAGATATTCTATTAAATCTATACATTTCTTTAGATAGTATTGATATTGTAATGATTCTTTGATCCATGAAGACAGGATGTCTTTCATCTCTTGGGTTAAGTTATCCCTAGCCTTTTTGACTTTTGTTTTCCAGAATCTATTGGAAATGATATTATTTTATCTCTTTTTCACATACTTTGCCATTAATGACTTTGTATTTTATAATTCTGTTGATTAACTTATTCTTTTTTTAAAGATTTATTTATTTTATTACAAAGTCAGATATACAGAGAGGAGAGACAGAGAGGAAGATCTTCCATCCAATGATTCACTCCCCAAGTGAGACGCAATGGCTGGTGTGCGCCGATCTGAGGCCGGGAACCTGGAACCTCTTCCGGGTCTCCCACGCAGGTGCAGGGTCCCAATGCATTGGGCCAGTCCTACACTGCCTTCCCAGGCCACAAGTAGGGAGCTGGATGGGAAGTGGAGCTGCTGGGATTAGAACCGACGCCCATATGGGATCCCAGGGCGTTCAAGGCGAGGACTTTAGCTGCTAGGCCACGCCGCCAGGCCCCTGATTAACTTATTGTAATAGTTTTTGCTGGAGACTTTTGAGTTTTCTCAAGACCATGTTCTCCACAAAAGCAACAATTTGACTTCTCTCTCTTCAGTTTAGGTGATCTTTATTTCTTTCTCTTGCCTAGTTGCTCAGACTAGAACATTCAGTACTATGTTATGTAAAAGTGGGTATACTTGGACCCAGAGAACTGACCTCTTTCTGCTGTGCCAGCATCTCACATGGGTGTCAGTATATTACCTGCCTGCTCCACTTCAGATCCAGCTTTGTTTATGGTTTTGGAAAGCAGTAGGAGATGGTTTAAGGCTTTGCACTCACATGGAGAGACTCAGAAGAAGCTCCTGGCTCTTGGCCTCAGATCGGCCCAGCTTTAGCCAATGCAGTCATTTAGGGAATGAAGCAGTTGATGGACAACCTTAAAGCCTACTAATGTTTGTTCTATGTTTCAAGGTGCTTCAAAAGAGGCGTGCATGCTTGCAAGAATTGTTTTCATTTGCTGAATAGAGCCTTTCCTCTTTTTGAATATTTATTTACTTATTTATATTTAAAAGACAGAGTTACAAAAAGAAGTGGAAGAGTGTGATCTTCCACCTGCTGGATCACTTCTCAAATGGCCTGGTCGCAACATATTAGCCTTTCCAGTATCATTAAACTTGACTGTTTGTGGTTGAAGCTTTGAAGACAATTTCTACCTCCTGGTTATGATTGCTCTACTTTGAGGGATTCTATTTGTAAGGATTCATTTATTTTTATTGAAAAGGCAGATTTATTAAGAGAAGGAGAGATAGAGACAAAGATCTTCCATCAGCTTGTTCATTACCCAAATGACCGCAACAGCTGCAACCGAGCCAACCTACCGCCAGGAGTGTCTTCTGGGTCTCCAAGGTGGGTGCAAGGTCCCAACACTTTGATCCATTCTCTTTGGCTTTCCCAGGCCATAAGCAGGGAACTGGATTGGAAGTGGAACAGCAAGACACAAACAGGCACCCATATAGGATGCTGGAACTTGCAAGCTGAGGATTTAGCATTGATAGACCCAAATGGTTGTCTTTCTAGAATTGTACATTTAAAATACATGAATTCTGTCTTACTTATATTAATAAAAATTGTTAGAAAGAAAAAATCATCCATAACCTGAAAACAAAAGAAAGGGAATCAAAGAGAGAGAGAGAGAAAAGAAAGAAAGAAAGAAAGAAAGAAAGAAAGAAAGAAAGAAAGAAAGAAAGAAAGAAATTAAGAAGGAAGGAAGAAGAAAATGATCCAATGAGGCATTTTGCGTTAGCACCTCAGTCAGTTCTTTGTTGGGAGGTAGTGGCCTCTGGTCCAGCTATATCAAGAAGTAGATGTTGTTGAAGCCCAAAGTTTCCATGCAGTTAGTTAACTAAGTACTGTGGTAGGAGACAGGAGGGGCGGGGTGCCTGGGGGGTCCCCAGAACCGTTTCTACACTGTCAGTTAACCTGAACAGTGCACAGAAGGCAGGAGGGTTGAGTGCAGAGCCTCCAGACTGCTTTCCAACTGTCAGTTAACCCAAAATTCCGGGTCCAGTGAATGGCTTAGGAGCTAAATCCTCACTTTGCAAGCACTGGAATCCCATATGGGCATCAGTTCATATCCTGGCTGCTCAACTTCCCTTCCATCTCCCTATTTGTGGCCTGAGAAAACAGTAGAGGATAGACCCTGCACCCAAATTGGAGATCTGGAAAAAGTTCTTGGCTCCTGGCTTTAGATCAGCTCAGTTCTGGCCATTGCAGCAATTTGGGGAGTGAACCAATGGATGAAAGATCTTTCTTTTTGTTCTCCTCTCTAAATCTACTTTTCTGATAAAAAATAAATCTTGTTTTTTTAAAAAAGGGAAGAAAACTGCAAAAATCTTCTGCCCATAACTAAAAGTCAATCTTTTTTTGCTTGCTGGTGACTCCAGCTGCCTGTTTATGTGGACACTGCGAGACAGTGGTGATAATTCAAATAATTGAGTTCCTGCCGTCCGTGTTGATGGAGGAGCTCCTGACTTCAACATTCTGTCTCAAATTGATGCTGTTCTAGCACCTGGGGAGTAAACCAGTGGATGGAAATGTTTTTCTCTATCTCCCCTTCACTTTATTTTACAAACAAATGTATAAATAAAGAATTTTGTAGACATTTCCTTCCACCCCTTGGCAATCCTGTTTTTACCCTCCCTTAGTTTGTATTTTCTAAGACTTTAAACATGTGTATGCTTGCCCAACTTATTCATTTTATATAATTAATTTGAGATGTATCTGTGTTGCAATACACTATCAACAACTTGTTTTTCATTGCTCAGGGTCGGTTTCTCTATTTGCATTCTGTTACACGTGTGAATTGTTTCCAGTTTTTAGCTGATGTAGCTAGAGAGGCAATTCTTTAAATGGACATATTCATTGTTTTCTTTAGATATAGGTGTATGTTTTACTGTGCAAGAAACTGCCAGCCTGTCTTCCAAAGTAAGTGCATGATTCGGCAGTCCTACCAGAACTGTGGAACAAGGGCCCCTTTCTCACCTCATCACCAACACTTGGTGCAGTCCAGCTTTCCAAGTTAAGTCATTCTATTAGGTGTGACCTGATATCTCACTGTGACCTTAATCTCCATTTTCCTGATGACTATTGGTTATCCTGTCACGTGATGACTTGCCACCTATGCTTGTGTTTCCTTGTCTCTGGGGAACTCCTTGCCAGATAAGGAGATGAGGCAGTATTCAGTTTGGTGTGTTTTGTAGTATCTTCAGATATTCCACCTGTCTGTACATTTTTATTTTCTTCATTTATTTTGTTCGAGAAGTGGAGATGCAGAGCCAAGACAGAGAGCTCCATGTGATGGTCCACTCTCTGGGTACCCAGGAGCCAAAAGTTCCACACAGGTCTCCCAGGGTGCAGCTTTTCCCAGGGTGCATATTGAAGCAAGAAGCTGGAATCAGGAACAGAGGCAAGCTGTGAATCAAGGTGAGCTGCTACTGGACCCGGGCAAGTCAAGCAGTGTCTTAACTGCTGGGTGCAGTGTCTGCTCCACCTGTCTCTGGATTGTTCTGTTTTCTTCTTGCTGGCCTGCAACACTTCTTTCCCTATTCTGGACACAATTTCTCTACAGATTCTTGATTTCACGATGGTTTCTGCCAGCCTGTGCCTAGTCTTCCATTCTCTGGACCATTCCTTTCAAAGAGCAGGATTTATTCATTTTGGTGACGTTCAATATCTTTTTTTTTTAGAGTTATTTATTTTTACTGGAAAGTCAGATATAGAGAGGAGGAGACAGAGAGGAAGATCTTCCTTCCGACGCTTTACTCCCCAAGTGATCTCAATGGCTGGATCTGAGCTGATCCAAAGCCAGGAGCCAGGAACTTCCTCCAGGTCTCCCATGCGGGTACAGGGTCGCAAGGCTTTGGGCCATCCTCGACTGCTATCCCAGGCCACAAGCAAGGAGCTGGAGGGGAAACAGAGCTTCCAGGATTAGAACCGGTGCCCATATGGGATCCTGGCACATTCAAGGCGAGGATTTTAGCTCCTAGGTTACTCTACTGGGCCCGAGGTCCAATATCCTAATGTGGTTTTTTTGACTCATTGCCTCCGAGATTTCCTCCAAAATTTCTTCTAGGATTTTGTAGTTTTGATGATTTCATATTTAGGTCTCTTTTCCATCTCGAGTTTCTGTTAAGCATGTCTTAGGAATAGAGGTTAGCTTTTATATTTAGTTCAAGATGCTCATAGATTGAAAACTATCACACATGGACATTTATCACCATTTCATGACAGATTATCCTTTCTTCTTTGCACCGGCGTAAGTCCATCTGTGAATTATGTTCCTTTCATGCTTATCCTGAAAGGACCACCAAATAGTCTCCACCAGAGTTTTGCTGGTGACAGCCCACTGACCATCTGCCTTTCGTATTTTATGACAAAGAGACACCCTCTTTGGATGTTTAATCCTAGGCTGCATGACTGTTTGCATACTACAATGACATATTGAGACACGGTAGCCCACAGTGCTCAAATATTTGCTGTATGGTCCTTTACAAGAAAAAAAAAAAATTGACTCCTTGTCTTGAATCCTGTCGCCTCACAAGGCTACAGTTTTTCAAAGTGATTTTGGCTATGCCAACTCATCAGCGTGTTTGAATCAGCTTGTCAATTTCTCCAACACTTTCTGCTGAAATTTTACCTGGGATGCCATTGAACCAACAAATTAATTTGGGGACTAGCTAAGGTTGTGACAATATTGAGTTTTCCAACACTTGAACAGGTTTTGATGTTTTACTTACTTAGCTCTTTCAGCAATGGCTTTTACTTTTCAATGTAGAGATTTGTCCTAGGTCTTCTTTTTCAATAAGCTCGTTTATTTTTGTTGATGTTTACATAGTATAGAAGGATGTATACCCATGTGGACCATTGATCAGGGTGGGAAGGGTCCAGGTATAGGGGAAAGTGGATGAGACAATTGCTTCTAATTTTTTTCTTCTGCTATCTGGGGGAAAATGGAGGTTGGGGTGAAGGGGGTTGTTAACAGCAGCCTAACCACATTAGCAGCCAGGTAGGGGGGACAGCCACTCAATGTCATCCTAGGATTCCCTATGTGGAACATGATCCAAGGGTTCTGCTTAAATTGTTTCAGTATTCTGAAATGTTGTTGATTGCATTGTTCCAAGTTTGAGGAAATACTTCCAAGATACGTTGGCTAACATAGTTCACCTTAGAGTCTCCACTCACTCATATACTTGTTGTCAAAGCTTGGCTGGGAGAGTTGTCCAATTTGTTCTGCCCTCCATCTGTATCTACCTTCAAACAAATCTTTAAGTGAAATTTCAGGGGCCAGCCCTATGGCATAGCTGGTTGAATCTCCACCTGCAATTCCGGCATCCTGTATGGGTGCCAGTTTGAGACCTGGCTGCTCCATTTCCAATGCAGCTCCTTGCCAACGGTCCTGGAAAAGCAGCGGATGGTGGCCCAAGTGCTTGAGCCTCTGAACTCACATGGGAGACTTGGATGAATCCAGGCCTTGGCTTCGGCCTGGCCCAGCTCTGACCACCACAGCCGTTTGGAGAGCACACCAGAGATGGAAGACCTCTCTACCTCCTCTCCTGTTTCTGCATCTCTGTCTTTAAAATAAATGAAAAGATGAATCTTTAATAGAGAGAGAGAGATGGTGTGTGGTGGCATATCAGGCTAATCCTCCTGCCAGGAGTGCCAGGATTCCATATGGACTCCAGTTCATATCCTAGCTGTTCCACTTCTACTTTGGCTCTCAGCTTCAGGCCTGGAAAAACAGCCGAAGGGTGGCCCTTTGGACCCTGTACTCACATGGGAGACCTGGGAGAGGCTCCTGGCTCCCAGTTTTGAATCATCTCAACTCTGGCCATCGTGGCCATGTGGGGAGTGAACCAAAGGGTGAAAGACTCTCTCTCCCTTCCTATCTCTGTAAAATCTGCCTTTCAAATATAAATAAAGCTTTTTCAAAAATGAAAAGAATAAAAAAGTTTAGCACACTCCAAGACTAAAAATAAACTTCCTTTACATAACAAGGACCATCTTCAGAAGTTCCACAGCTAACACCATACCAAGAAAGGCTGAGAAAATCAGGATGACAGCAAAGGGTGCAGACATGTCTGAGATGGCGGAGAGTTATTGGACAGGGTAAAGAGAAGAGAGCGGATTGCAGAAGGTGTGGGTCAGGAAGTCAAAAGGGAGGTGCCTGGAGAACCCCTGGATACAGGGAAGAGGCAACGATGGTGGAGCAGTGTTACAGAAAACAGAGAACCCACTACAACCCTTGCTGCAGCCAGGTGGGAGCTTGGGTTCACACAGGAAGCTTGGGTGGTGAAGGCAGGCTGGGACTGGCCAATCCTGCCAAATGCTTTGGCCAGGCAACCAATGGAAAGGGAGTTGCAGGCTCCACAGGGCAGGCTGGTGGTGGGTTGGAGCTAGCAGCACAGGGATCAAACACTGGGATGAAAACATTTCCAGCTAGTCACACCTGGCTTATCTCACAGGAAGGACAGCACCAGCTTCACATTCTGCAGGATCTATGTGGTCCCCAGATCAGAAATCCTACAGCCCCAGGTCTCCAGCAGTGCTCTGCTAGGCACCATCTTGTGTGTACACACAAGATCCGTGCTGCCAATAAATTAGTTATCTGGGACACTTGGCATCTTTCTAATCCAGGACACTTACTGAACATAAAAATTGACTTGTAGACCTGTAGGTAATACATCTTAGAATACTGCACTAAGGAGAAAAATACACCAAAAAGGATTGCAATGTCAAAAGGTATAAAAAGAGACAAAGGCACAATGAATGTTACTGAATACTCTCCCGTTAAAGAAACAAAAGCCTCTACCACCCTCAGAGTTAGCTGAGGAAGACATTGAAAAAAATGGGGGACACAGAATTCAGAAAGCTTATTATAAAGCTTCTGACCAACAATGAGAAGCACATAATACAAGAGTTTGAAAAACTTAAGGAATGTGTTATACAGGAAATGAATCAAATGAAAGCTGACATTTCAGAAGTTAAGAATACAGTAAAGCAAATTAAAAGTACAGTGGAGAGTCTAAAAAAATAGACTGAAGGTGCAGAAGAAAGAATATCAGAATTAGAAGATATTTCCTGTACCAGGGGAAACAAACAAAAAGCTGGAAGCAGAGCCAGGTCAAGCTAAAAAAGTATCCAGGAATTAAAAGATACAATTAAAAGGCCCAAAATAAGAATTATGGGAGTTCCAGAAAGCACAGAAAGAGCAACTGCTGGGATTAAAGGTGTATTTAATGAAATAATACATGAACACTTTCCTAATCTAGAGAAAGAACTGGGAAACAACATCCAGGAGGTGCACAGGACTCCCAACAGGGTTGACAAAAAGTGACCTTCACCAAGACACATGATAATCAAACTCTTCTCAGTAGAACATAAGGAAAAAAAAAATATTTAAATGTGCACCTGACAAAAATTAAATGACCTATAGAGAAATCACAATCAAACTCTCAGCTGACCTCTCAGTGGAAACACTACCGGCCAGGAGATAATGGAATGACATATTCCAGACTCTAAAAGGGAGAAATTGTCAGCCCAGAATAAGGTTTCCTGCAAAACTCTCCTTTGTCTTCAAAAACAAAATGAAGTTCTTCCACAATAAGGAAAAACTCCAAGAATTCGTGTCCTCCAAACCACCCCTACAGCTAATACTCAAAGATGTTCTAGTGAAAGTTAAAGGAATAGCAACTACAAAAGTTAAAGGCATATGTAGAGAACATCCCACTATAAGGCCAACTGAAGACTCAACCAAAGAACAACACATTACTAAGAGCCAAATTGCCACCTATCTATATTAACATTGAATGTAAATGGTTTAAATTCATCAATATAATGCCATAGATAAGAGGACTGAATCCAAAAGCAAAGCCCATCTATCTGCTGCTTACAGGAGACACTAACAAAGATCAGAGGAGATTGAGAAGGATGGAAAAAGATATTCCCAGAAAATGGTTAGGAGAAACATGTGGGTGAGGTCATTCTTATATCAGATATAGACATCAACGTGAAAAACATTAAGAGAGATGAAGAAGGATACCATATAATGATCATGGGCACCATTCAGCAAGAACAGATTACCATAATAAATATATATGTGCCAAGTGCCAAGGCAACTAGCTATGTTAAATAAACATTAATGGACTTAAAAGGACAAATGGACTCCAATACAATCATAGTGGGTGACCTTAATACCCCTTTAACATCAATGGACAGATTAAAAAAAAAAAAAAAGAAAAAAGAAAAAGAAACTCAGCAAAGAAACAACAGAATTCACCCAAACTCTAGAGCAAATGGATTTAGTTGATATCTATCAGACATTTCATCCTACAAATAGCGAATACACTTTTTTTCATCAGTGCATGGAACCTTCTCCAGAATTGACCAAGTTATGAGCCACAAAACAAGCCTCAGCAAATTTTTAAAAATCAAAATTATGCTATTTGTATTTTCAGACCATCATGAAGTGAAGCTAGAGACCAAGAAATGAAAATACCCAAGAATACTTACAAACACATGGAAACTGAATAATATGTTATTAAATGGGCAATGAATTAGAGAGGAAATCAAAGAGCAAATTAAAAATTGCTTGAAACAAATGAAGGCATCAATACAGCATATCAAAACTTACAGGACACAATCAAGGCAGTGCTAAGAGGAAAGTTCATCTAATCAATGCTTATGTTAAGCAAGTAGAAAGACATCAAGTAAATTAGCTAACCTTATGGTTGAAGGAGCTAGAAAAACAACAGCAAAGCAATCCCAAGATTACTAGGAAAAAAGAAATCATCAACATAAGGGAGGAAATAAACCAACTAGAGACCAAGAGAACTATAATAAGATAAATGAATCAAAGAGATGGTTCTTTGAGAAAATTAACAAAATAAATTCCCCACTAACCCAATTGATCAAATAAAAGGAGGGAGAAAATACACATCAATACCACCAGAGACGAGAAAGGAGATATAACAACAGATATCACAGAAATAAAAAGAATCACCAGGAACTATTACAAACAACTATATGTGAACAAATCTGAAGAACTAGAAAAGATGGATAGATTTGGGGACACATAAATCCATGAAGATTGAGTCAAGAAACAATTACCAGTCTAAATAGACCAATAGCACGCACTGAGATTGAATCGGTAATTAAAGCCCTCCCCGGCCAAGAAAAGTCCTGGACAAGATGGCTTCACTGCTGAATTCTACCAAATGTTTCAAGAGAAACTTACCCCAATCCTACACAAGATTTTCCAAACAATAGAAAGAGGCAATCCTTCCAAACTCTTTCTATGGAGCTAATATCACTTAATGCCAAAACCAGATAGAGACACAGCACAAAAAGTGAACTACAGACTAATATCCTTGATGAACATAGATGCAAAGATCCTCAACAAAATACTAGCCAACAGAATCCAACAACACATCAGGCAGATCATTAACCCTGACCAGGTGGGTTTCATCCCAGGCATGCAGGGATGGTTCAATATTTGTAAATCAATAAATGTGATACATCACATCAACAAATTGAAAAATAAAAACCATATGATCCTCTGTATAGATGCAAAGAAGGCATTTAATAAAATCCAACACCACTTCATGCTGAAAATCCTAGGCAAGATAGGCATAGAAGGAAAATTCTACAACACAATCAAAGCAATTTACAAAAAAAACCAATGTCAGCTTCATGCTAAATGAGGAAAGACTGAACGCTTTTCCACTAAAATCTGGAACTAGACAGCAATATCAACTGTCACCACTACTCTTCAATATAGTATTGGAATTCCATGCCAGAGCTTTAGGCAAGAAAAAAGAATTAAAGGAATCCAAATTGGAAAAGAGGAAATGAAATTATCTCTATTTGCAGATGACATGATTCTCTACTTAGGAGAACCAAAAAACTCAGTCAAGAGACTATTGGAACTCATAAGAGACTTTGGCAGGGTAGCAGGATATGAAATTAATGAACACAAGTTGATGGCACTAGTGTACACAAATAATTTCATGGGTGAGAAAGAAATTGTAAGTACAGTTCCCTTTAAAATAGAGGAGAGAAATCTTAAATTCCTAGAAATTGTGCTAACTAAATATGTGAAAGACCTCTAAGATGAAAACTATAAAACATTGAAAGAAGAAATAGAAGATCTTGAAAAATGGAGAAACTTACCGTGTTCCTGGATTGGCAGGATCAACATAATCAAAATGACCATATTACCAAAAGCGATATACAGATTCAATGCAATCCCAATCAAAATCCCAGCAACATTCTTCTCAGAAATAGAAAAGATGATACAGAAGTCCATCTGGAATCACAAAAGACCACGAATAGCTAAAGCTATCCTGAAAAATAGAAATCAAACTGGAGGAATCACAATTCCAGACCTCAAGACATACTATAGAGCAGTGGTTATCAAAACAGTTTGGTACTAGTACAGAAACAGAGAAGAAGATCAGTGGAACAGAACAGAAACACCAGAAGGGAATCCACACATGTATAGTCAACTAATCTTTGACAAGAAAACTGAAAACAACCCAAGCAAAAGTCCTGGACTATTCAACAAATGGTGTTGGGACAACTGGATAGCACCAGCAGCTTGCAGAATGAAGAGGCAAAACCCACACCTGTCACATTATACGGAAATTAGCTCTAAATGGATCAAGGACCTAAATCTACACCCAGAAACCATCAAACTATTAAGGGTAAACATAGGAAGCACACTCCAAGATATATGAACAGGGGAAGACTTTTTAGAAAATAAATCAAAAGCAAATGCAATCAAAGCCAAAATGAGCAAATGGGACTACATCAAAGTAAAAAGCTTCTGTACAGCAAAGGAAACAATTAACAAAGTGAAGAAGCAACCAACAGAATGGGAGAAAATTTTTGCACACTACACAAGTGATAGGGGACTAATATCCAGGATCTACAAAGAGCTTCAGAAACCCAGGGACAATAAAAATAACCCTGTGGGGAAAAAAATGGGCAAAGCAAATGAACAGACATTTTTCAAAATTACAGATTCAAATTGCTAACAGAGGCATATTCTTTTAACTTTTCTTTACTGTGGAAGATTTTTATTTCATTTTCTTATATATATATATATATTTACTAATTATTTTGCATTATGTGACAGTTTCATAGGCTCTGGGAATCCCCCCACCCCTCCCCCTCCCCCCGGTGGATTCCTCCACCTTGATGCAGTATTATAGTTCAAATTCAATCAAGATTCTTTCCTCGCAAACATATACCAAGCATAGAGTCCAGCTACTTATTGTCCAGATGGGTTGAACAATTTCTTGGGGAGACCATTTCTGGTTTGAAGTTAGAGCTGGTAGAATATCATCCCAGTCAATTAAGAGTCCCAATATAACATCAAGAGCAATTTGCAATATTATGGAATTGACATGGTTTTGCGTAACCAGTATGTTTAAAAAAAAAAAGCAAGTTCTAACCACAACATATGATTAGCTCATTGACATTTCAATTTAAGTTTATATACAGGACCTGCTGCTATATACCTTAAAATGGCTATAAGGTACCATTTAGCTGTCTCGTGTCTATTTCATTTTAGTATTTAGCCGTTTGCTGTGTTGAAGTATAATTTTGCTGATCTTGGCAGATTTTAGGATAATCTAGACTGGCTTGTAACTCTAACAAGATATTTGTCGACATTTAATATGCAGAACATTTTTTTTGGGGGGGGGTGTGCAGGAAAATCCTCAACACCATGGTGAGGAGTAACTAATCTTTGTGTCACACCCAGCAAGGCATGAGCCAATCCACGCCAGCTCTTTCCTATCAGATTTCTAGCTCTACTTTCTGTTGTTTGTCTATTTATTTGAGGTTTTTTTTAGTTTGTATGATTGTTTGCTGTGAGGGGTTTTCGAAGCAATCCCGATGGTCATTGCAATGGAGGGCGGGGGTCCAGAGGTGGAGCCAGTCTCGGAGCAGAGAAAGCTCTCCTCCCTGGTCCCGAAGGACATTTATTGTTCTTCTGTTTCTGCGGATCACTCAGGGTTTCTGGTTGTCTTTCCAATGACGTTGATTTCTGCGCGGTAGTGTTTGGACTTCTTCCATCCCCTGCGGAAGCTCTGGTTGGGGGTGGGTGACCTCAGAGTACTCGGCCTCCGAGGGCATCCAATTCCCTGTGGCCTCGTTGGCAGTTGGGATATAGTACTTGTTGCTCATATTAGTAGTTTGTGGTGAAGGTCTGAGACTCTTCATGGTTGGGATCCAAGCTTCCTCCTTACCACCTGCTCCACTCTGGAGTTCCCCCCTGCTCCACGCACATGACCTCCTGTTAAGAGGTTGTCAGGATCGCACCCGATTCCCCCCTCATGCATTGGTATAGTAGTTTTATTGTTGTTTAGTGCGCTTTGAGTCTGTTGTCTATGAATTACCAGATTTGATCTTGATAGGCAATATTGTACTTTTTTCTCACTCTTTTTATGGTCCTGAAAGATTTCCCTGCACTCCCTCCCCATTACAGGTTAACATAGCGTATTGAGGGTATAGTAGGTTTTACAGTTTTTCGATGTAGATCTTAAGTATTCTGACATTAATTGTTGTTTTATAGATTATATCAGGTTATCTTATTGCATTGGATACAGGTTGTTAGAGATTGCACTATTATTACAATATACAGGTACTATCTTCCAAGTTGTCATCTTTTCATCTCAGATTAAGGCAAACATGTGGTATTTAACCTTTTGGGATTGGCTCATTTCCCTTAGCATGATGGATTCCAGTTGGGCCCATTTGACCACAAAGAACTGCATTTCGTTTTTTTTTTTTTTAATAGCTGAGTGGTATTCCATGGAATAGATGAACCATAGCTTTCTTATCCAGTCTTCTATTGATGGGCATTTTGGCTGCTTCCAGGTTTTTGCGATTGTAGATAGTGCTGCTATGAACATAGGCATGCATGTTGGTTTCTTGTGTAGGAGATGTTTTGGATATCTCCCTAGGAGTGCTATTGCTGGATCATATGGTATGTTGATTTTCAGTTGTTTGAGTATTAGCCAAACTGATTCCCATAGAGGCTGTACAAGTCTGCAGTCCCACCAGCAGTGGAGAAGGGTTCCCTTTTCCCCACATCCTCACCAGCAAGTGTTGGTGGTATTATGTATGTGTGCCATCCTTACTGGAGTTAGGTGGTACCTCATTGTTGTTTTCATTTCCCTTATTGCCAGGGAACTTGAGCATTTTTTCATATGCTTGTTTGCCATTTGGGTTTGTTCTTTTGTGAAATGTCTGCCCATTTCCCATACCCATTTCTTGAGCAGTTTGTTCTGGTGTTTTGGTTTCTCTGGAGATCTTTGTATATTCTGGAGATCAGCCCTCTGTCTCCTATGTAGTGTGCAAAGATCTTCTCCCATTCTGTAGGTTGTTTTTTTACTTTGTTGATTGTTTCTCTAGCTGTACAGAAGCTTCTTAGTTTGATGAGGTCCCAATTGTTTATTTTGGTCTCTATTTCTACTGCTTTTGGAGTCTTTTTTAGGAAGTCAGGGCCTACCCCTAAGTGTTGCAGTGTGTTTCCAACATATTCGTCCAAAAGTTTGAAGGTTTCTGGATGTAGGTTTTGGTCTTTTATCCATTTAGATTCAATCTGGGTGTATGGTGAGTGATGTGGGTCTATCGTTTTGTTTCTGCAGGCTATCAACCAGTTGTCCCAGCAGCATTTATTGAACAGACCTTTCCATTTGCTTGGGTTGTTCTCTGTCTTTTTGTCAAAAATTAATTGACTGTATCTGTGTGGGTTTCCATCTGTTGTTTCTATTCTGTTCCACTGATCTTCCTCTCTATCTTTGTGCCAGTACCAGGCTGTTTTGATGACCACTGCCCTATAGTATGTCCATAGATCTGGTACTGTGATTCCCCCTGTTAAGTGCCTGTTCTTCAGAGTGGTTCTGGCTATTTGTGGTTTTTTGTGTTTCCAGATGAATCTGTGTATCATTTTTTCCAGTTCGATGAAGAATGCTGTGGGTAATTTGATTGGGATTGCATTGAATGTATATATTGCTTTTGGTAGTATAGACATTTTGATGATATTAATTTTGCCTATCCAGGAGCATGGGATGTTGTTTCATCTTTCGAGGTCTTGTTCTATTTGTTTTTTGAGTGTTTTGTACTTTTCTTCATAAAGGTCTTCTACTCTTTTGGTTAAATTTATTCCCAGATATTTCATGCTTTTCTCTGTTATTTTGAATGGTAGCTTGTTGGTTAGCTCTTCTTCCATCTTGCGGCCATTTGCATACACTATGGCTGTTGATTTTTGTTCATTTATCTTGTATCCTGCCACTCTGCCAAATTCTCGTATGAGTTCTAGGAGTCTTTGTATTGAGTTTTTTGGTTCTTCTATGTAGAGAATCATGTCGTCTGCAAATAGTGAAAGCTTGACTTCTTCATTTCCAATTTGGATTCCTTTGATTTCTTTGTCTTGTCTTACGGCTTCTGCAAGTTCCTCTAGTACTATATTGAATAGCAGTGGAGATAGTGGGCATCCTTGTCTTGTTCCAGATCTCAATGGGAAGGGATCCAGTTTTACTCGATTTAGTATGATGCTGGCATTGGGTTTTTCATATATTGCTTTGATTATATTGTGGATTGTTCATTCTATCCCCACCCTGATTAGGGCTTTTAACATGAAGTGGTGTTGAATTTTGTCAAAGGCTTTTTATGCATCTATTGATACTATTATATGGTTTTTGTTTTTCAGTTTTTGGATGTGATGTATCACATTTATGGATTTCCTTATGTTGAACCATCCCTGCATTCCCTGGATGAAACCTACTTGGACTGGATGGATGATCTGTCTGATGTTTTTTTGTATTCTATTGGCTAGGATTTTGTTGAGAATCTTAGCGTCAACGTTCATCAGGGAGATCGGTCTGTAGTTTTCCTTCTGTGTTAATTCTCTGTTCGGTTTGGGAATTAAGGTGATATTGGCTTCATAGAATGAGTTTGGAAGAGTTGCTTCCTTTTCTATTGTTTTGAAGAGCTTGTAAAGGATTGGGGTTAGCTCTGGTTGGAAAGTTTTGTAGAATTCTGTGGTAAAACCACCTGGGCCTGGGCTTTTCTTTGTTGGGAGCTCTTTAATCACTGATTCAATTTCTGATTCGGTAATGGGTTTATTCAGGTCTTCTGTTGCTTCTGGGGTGAGTTTTGGTAAGTGGTGGGAGTCTAGGAATCTTTCCATTTCCAAGTGGTTATCAGATTTGTTGGCGTAGTTCTTTGTAAAAATTTCTAATTATTTCCTTAATGGTAGTAGTGTCTATTGTTATGCTGCCTTTTTCATCTTTGATGCTGCTAATTTTTTTTTTGTCTTGTTTTTTCTTTGTCAATCGAGTCAGTTGGGTATCTATTTTGTTTATCCTCTCAAAGAAACAGCTTTTTGATTCATTTATTTTCTGAATGGTTTTTTTAATTCCTTTCTGATTTAGTTCTTGTCTTGTTTTGATAATTTCTTGTTTGTTCTTGTTTGTGTGGTCCTTCTGCTGCTGCTTTTCCAGTTCCTGGAGGTGTGTGCTTAATTCCTGCATTTGTTGCCTTTCTTGGGCTTTGACATGCGCACTAATTGCAATAAACTTAACACGTGAAACTGTTTTGGCAGGGTTCCATAAGTTTTAGACTTTTGTATCTGGGTTTTCGTTGGTTCCCATAAATTTTTTGATCTCGTCTTTAATTTATTCTCTAACCCATTCTTCGTTTAATAGCACATTGTTAGCCTCCAGGAGTTTACATGTTTCCTGGGAACTTTTGAGTTGTTGACTTCCAGTTTCACTCCATGATGGTCTGAGAAGGTACAGGGTATGATTCTGATATTTTTGTAGTCAGTAAAATTGCATTGTGTACTATTATGTGGTCTATCCTGGAGAAGGAGAATGTCTGTGATTGTGGGGTTGGTGGCATGTGAAACCCGCATGTGGAGCCATCGTTTGTGTGGGATGCTCACCAAGCTTCATTTCAATCTTAGGCTCTCAAAGGGCATTAAGCATAATGTGTGAAAAGTGAGTTTCCTTGAGAGCTGCTTGGAAGCCTGATGGTGTGTGAAGTTAGTGAGTCAAATGGAGTTGTTCTCCCACAAGAAACAATCAGTTGTTTCTAACTCAATATGCACTTCACCAACATGCAGTGTTTCCTTGATTGAATTAGCTCTCACACCAATATTTGCGTCTAGAGCCTTTGCATTGAGGGCTATCTGAAAATGGCTGTGGCGCTGAAGTTGTCTGTGAATGTGGAGTTGGTGGCATGTGAAACCCGCATGTGGAGCATTCGTTTGTGTGGGATGCTCACCAAGATTCATTTCAGTTCTATGCACTCAAAGCGCATTAAGCATAGAGTGTGAAAACTGAGTTTGCTTGAGAGCTGCTTGGAAGCCTGATGGTGTGTGAAGTTAGTGAGGCAAATGGAGTTATTCTCCCACAAGAACCACTCGGCTCATTCTTCTTCAATATGCCCTTCACCAACATGCAGTGTTTCCTTGATTTAGTTAGATCTCACACCAATATTTGCGTCTAGAGCCTTTTAATTGAGGGCTTTGTGAAAACAGCTTTGGTGCTGAAGTTGTCTGTGAATGTGGAGTTGGTGGCATGTGAAAGCCGCATGTGGAGCATTGGTTTGTGTGGGATGCCCTACCAGGTTCATTTCTACGTGATACACTCAAAGGGCATTAAGCCTAGAGTGTGAAAACTGAGTTTCCTTGAGAGCTGCTTTGAAGCCTGATGGTGTGTGAAGTTAGTGAGCCAAATGGAGTTGTTCTCCCACAAGAACCACTCGGCTGATTCTTCTTCAATATGCCCTTCAGCAACATGCAGTATTTCCTTGATTGAATTAGCTCTCACACCAATATTTGCGTCTACAGCCTTTGCATTGAGGGCTATCTGAAAACGGCTTTGGTGCTGAAGTTGTCTGTGAATGTGGATTTGGTGGCATGTGAAACCCCATGTGGAACATTCGTTTGAGTGGAATGCTCTACCATGTTCATTCCTAGATAATGCACTCAAAGGGCATTAAGCATAGAGTGTGAAAAGTGAGTTTCCTTGAGAGCTGCTTGGAAGCCTGATGGTGTGTGAAGTTAGTGAGCCAAATGGAGTTGTTCTCCCACTAGAACCACTCGGCTGATACTTCTTCAATATGCCCTTCACCAACATGCAGTGTTTCCTTGATTGAATTAGCCCTCACAACAATATTTGCATCTAGAGCCTTTGCATTGCGGGTTATCTGAAAATGGCTTCGGCGCTGAAGTTGTCTGTGAATGTGGATTTGGTGGCATGTGAAAGCCGCATGTGGAGCATTGGTTCGTGTGGAATGCCCTACCAGGTTCATTCCTACATAATACACTCAAAAGGCATTAAGCATAGAGTGTGAAAACTGAGTTTCCTTGAGAGCTGCTTGGAAGCCTGATGGTGTGTGAAGTTAGTGAGCCAAATGGAGTTGTTCTCCCACAAGAACCACTCGGCTGATTCTTCTTCAATATGCCCTTCACCAACATGCAGTGTTTCCTTGATTGAATTAGCTCTCACACCAATATTTGCGTCTAGAGCCTTTGCATTGAGGGCTATCTGAAAACGGCTGTGGCGCTGAAGTTGTCTGTGAATGTGTAGCTGGTGGCATGTGAAAGCCGCATGTGGAGCATTGGTTTGTGTGGGATGCCCTACCAGGTTCATTTCTACATGATACACTCAAAGGGCATTAAGCATAGAGTGTGAAAACTGAGTTTCCTTGAGAGCTGCTTGGAAGCCTAATGGTGTGTGAAGTTAGTGATCCAAATGGAGTTGTTCTCAAACAAAAACCACTCGGCTGACTCTTCTTCAATATGCCCTTCACCAACATGCAGTGTTTCCTTGATTGAATTAGCTCTCACACCAATATTTGTGTCTAGAGCCTTTGCTTTGAGGGCTATCTGAAAACGTCTGTGGCGCTGAAGTTGCCTGTGAATGTGGAGTTGGTGGCATGTGAAATGCGCATGTGGAGCATTCGTTTGTGTGGGATGCTCACCAAGATTCATTTCAGACTTAGGCACTCAAAGGGCACTAAGCATAGAGTGTGAAAACTGAGTTTCCTTGAGAGCTGCTTGGAAGCCTGATGGTGTGTGAAGTTAGTGAGGCAAATGGAGTTGTTCTCCCACAAGAACCACTCGGCTGATTCTTCTTCAATATGTCCTTCACCAACATGCAGTGTTTCCTTGATTGAGTTAGCTCTCACACCAATATTTGCGTCTAGAGCCTTTGCATTGAGGGCTTCATGAAAACAGCTTTGGTGCTGAAGTTGTCTGTGAATGTGGAGTTGGTGGCATGTGAAACCCGCATGTGGAGCATTGGTTTTTGAGGGTTGCACACCAAGCTTCTTTTTAGTCCTATGCACTCAAATGGCATTAAGCACAGAGTGTGAAAAGTGAGTTTTCTTGAGAGCTGCTTGGAAGCCTGATGGTGTGTGAAGTTAGTGAGCGAAATGGAGTTGTTCTCCCACAAGAACCACTTGGCTGATTCTTCTTCAATATGCCCTTCACCAACATGCAGTATTTCCTTGATTGAATTAGCTCTCACACCAATATTTGCGTCTAGACCCTTTGCATTGAGGGCTTTGTGAAAACGGCTTTGGCGCTGAAGTTGCCTGTGAATGTGGAGTTGGTGGCATGTGAAACCCGAATGTGGAGCATTGGTTTGTGTGGGATGCTCTACCAGGTTCATTCCTAGATAATGCACTAAATGTTCATTAAGCATAGAGGGTGTAAAGTGAGTTTCCTTGAGAGCTGCTTGGAAGCCTGATGGTGTGTGAAGTTAATGAGCCAAATGGAGTTGTTCTCCCACAAGAACCACTCGGCTGATTCTTCTTCAATATGCCATTCACCAACATGCAGTGTTTCCTTGATTGAATTAGCTCTCACACCAATATCTGCGTTTAGAGCCTTTGCATTGAGGGCTATCTGAAAACGGCTGTGGCGCTGAAGTTGTCTGTGAATGTGGAGTTGGTGGCATGTGAAAGCCGCATGTGGAGCCATCGTTTGTGTGGGATGTTCACCAAGGTTCATTTCAATCCTAGGCACTCAAAGAGCATTAAGCATAGAGTGTGAAAAGTGAGTTTCCTTGAGAGCTGCTTGGAAGCCTGATGGTGTGTGAAGTTCGTGAGCCAAATGGAGTTGTTCTCCCACAAGAACCACTCGGGTGATTCTTCTTCAATATGCCCTACACCAACATGCAGTATTTCCTTGATTGAATTAGCTCTCACACCAATATTTGCATCTAGAGCCTTTGCATTGAGGGCTACCTGGAAACGGCTTTGGCGCTGAAGTTGTCTGTGAATGTGGATTTGGTGGCATGTGAAAACGCATGTGGAGCATTGGTATGTGTGAGATGTGCACCAAGCTTCATTTCAGTTCTATGAACTCAAAGGGCATTAAGCATAGAGTGTGCAAAGTGAGATTCCTTGAGAGCTGCTTGGAAGCCTGATGGTGTGTGAAATTAGTGAGCCAAATGGTGTTGTTCTCCCACAAGAACCACTCGGCTGATACTTCTTCAATATGCCCTTCACCAACATGCAGTGTTTCCTTGATTGAATTAGCCCTCACAACAATATTTGCATCTAGAACCTTTGCATTGAGGGCTATCTGAAAATGGCTTCGGCGCTGAAGTTGTCTGTGAATGTGGAGTTGGTGGCATGTGAAACCCGCATGTGGAGCATTCGTTTGTGTGGAATGCCCTACCAGGTTCCTTCCTACATAATACACTCAAAAGGCATTAAGCATAGAGTGTGAAAACTGAGATTCCTTGAGAGCTGCTTGGAAGCCTGATGGTGTGTGAAGTTAGTGAGGCAAATGGAGTTGTTCTCCCACAACAACCACTCGGCTGATTCTTCTTCAATATGTCCTTCACCAACATGCAGTGTTTCCTTGATTGAGTTAGCTCTCACACCAATATTTGCGTCTAGAGCCTTTTAATTGAGGGCTTTGTGAAAACAGCTTTGGTGCTGAAGTTGTCTGTGAATGTGGAGTTGGTGGCATGTGAAACCCGCATGTGGAGCATTGGTTTTTGAGGGTTGCACACCAAGCTTCATTTCAGTCCTATGCACTCAAATGGCATTAAGCATAGAGTGTGAAAAGTGAGTTTTCTTGAGAGCTGCTTGGAAGCCTGATGGTGTGTGAAGTTAGTGAGCCAAATGGAGTTGTTCTCCCACAAGAACCACTTGGCTGATTCTTCTTCAATATGCCCTTCACCAACATGCAGTATTTCCTTGATTGAATTAGCTCTCACACCAATATTTGCGTCTAGACCCTTTGCATTGAGGGTTTTGTGAAAACGGCTTTGGCGCTGAAGTTGCCTGTGAATGTGGAGTTGGTGGCATGTGAAACCCGCATGTGGAGCATTGGTTTGTGTGGGATGCTCTACCAGGTTCATTCCTAGATAATGCACTCAAATGGGCATTAAGCATAGAGTGTGAAAAGTGAGTTTTCTTGAGAGCTGCTTGGAAGCCTGATGGTGTGTGAATTTAGTGAGGGAAATGGAGTTGTTCTCCCACAAGAACCACTCGGCTGATTCTTCTTCAATATGCCCTTCACCAACATGCAGTGTTTCCTTGATTGAATTAGCTCTCACACCAATATTTGCGTCTAGAGCCTTTGCATTGAGGGCTATCTGAAAACGGCTGTGGCGCTGAAGTTGCCTGTGAATGTGGAGTTGGTGGCATGTGAAACCGGCATGTGGAGCATTCGTATGTGTGGGATGCTCACCAAGATTCATTACAGTCCTAGCCACTCAAAGGGCACTAAGCATAGAGTGTGAAAAGTGAGTTTCCTTGAGAGCTGCTTGGAAGCCTGATGGTGTGTGAAGTTAGTGAGCCAAATGGAGTTGTTCTCCCACAAGAACCACTCGGCTGATTCTTCTTCAATATGCCCTTCACCAACATGCAGTGTTTCCTTGATTGAATTAGCTCTCACACCAATATTTGCGTCTAGAGCCTTTGCATTGAGGGCTATCTGAAAACGGCTGTGGCGCTGAAGTTGCCTGTGAATGTGGAGTTGGTGGCATGTGAAACCCGCATGTGGAGCATTGGTTCATGTTGGGGTGCTCTACCAGGTTCATTCCTAGATAATGCACTCAAAGGGCACTCAGCATAGAGTGTGAAAACTGAGTTTCCTTGAGAGCTGCTTGGAAGCCTGATGGTGTGTGAAGTTAGTGAGCCAAATGGAGTTGTTCTCCCACAAGAACCACTCGGCTGATTCTTCTTCAATATGCCCTTCACCAACATGCAGTGTTTCCTTGATTGAATTAGCTCTCACACCAATATTTGCGTCTAGAGCCTTTGCATTGAGGGCTATCTGAAAACGGCTGTGGCGCTGAAGTTGCCTGTGAATGTGGAGTTGGTGGCATGTGAAACCCGCATGTGGAGCATTCGTTTGTGTGGGATGCTCACCAAGCTTCATTTCAGTCCTAGGCACTCATAGGGCACTAAGCATAGAGTGTGAAACCTGAGTTTCCTTGAGAGCTGCTTGGAAGCCTGATGGTGTGTGAAGTTAGTGAGCCCAATGGAGTTGTTCTCCCACAAGAACCACTCGGCTGATTCTTCTTCAATATGGCCTTCACCAACATGCAGTGTTTCCTTGATTGAATTAGCTCTCACACCAACATTTGCGTCTAGAGCCTTTGCATTGAGGGCTATCTGAAAACGGCTTTGGCGCTGAAGTTGCCTGTGAATGTGGAGTTGGTGGCATGTGAAACACGCATGTGGAGCATTCGTTTGTGTGGGATGCTCACCAAGCTTCATTTCAGTCCTAGGCTCTCAAAGGGCACAAAGCATAGAGTGTGAAAACTGAGTTTTCTTGAGAGCTGCTTGGAAGCCTGATGGTGTGTGAAGTTAGTGAGCCAAATGGAGTTGTTCTCCCACAAGAACCACTTGGCTGATTCTTCTTCAATATGCCCTTCACCAACATGCAGTGTTTCCTTGATTGAATTAGCTCTCACAGAAATATTTGTGTCTAGAGCCTTTGCATTGGGGGCTATCTGAATACGGCTGTGGCGCTGAAGTTGCCTGTGAATGTGGAGTTGGTGGCATGTGAAACCCGCATGTGGAGCATTGGTTTGTGTGGAATGCTCACCAAGCTTCATTTCAGTCCTAGGCTCTCAAAGGGCACTAAGCATAGAGTGTGAAAACAGAGTTTCCTTGAGAGCTGCTTGGAAGCCTGATGGTGTGTGAAGTTAGTGAGCCAAATGGAGTTGTTCTCCCACAAGAACCACTCGGCTGATTCTTCTTCAATATGCCCTTCACCAACATGCAGTGTTTCCTTGATTGAATTAGCTCTCACACAAATATTTGTGTCTAGAGCCTTTGCATTGGGGGCTATCTGAAAACGGCTGTGGCGCTGAAGTTGCCTGTGAATGTGGAGTTGGTGGCATGTGAAACCCGCATGTGGAGCATTCGTTTGTGTGGGATGCTCACCAAGCTTCATTTCAGTCCTAGGCACTCAAAGAGTACTAAGCATAGAGTGTGAAAACTGAGTTTCCTTGAGAGCTGCTTAGAAGCCTGATGGTGTGTGAAGTTAGTGAGCCAAATGGAGTTGTTCTCCCACAAGAACCACTCGGCTGATTCTTCTTCAATATGCCCTACACCAACATGCAGTGTTTCCTTGATTGAATTAGCTCTCACACTAATATTTGCGTCTAGAGCCTTTGCATTGAGGGCTATCTGAAAACGGCTGTGGCGCTGAAGTTGCCTGTGAATGTGGAGTTGGTGGCATGTGAAACCCGCATGTGGAGCATTCGTTTGTGTGGGCTGATCTACCAGGTTCATTCCTAGATAATGCACTCAAAGGGCACTAAGCATAGAGTGTGAAAACTGAGTTTCCTTGAGAGCTGCTTGGAAGCCTGATGGTGTGTGAAGTTAGTGAGCCAAATGGAGTTGTTCTCCCACAAGAACCACTCGGCTGATTCTTCTTCAATATGCCCTTCACCAACATGCAGTGTTTCCTTGATTGAATTATCTCTCACACAAATATTTGTGTCTAGAGCCTTTGCATTGGGGGCTATCTGAAAACGGCTGTGGCGCTGAAGTTGCCTGTGAATGTGGAGTTGGTGGCATGTGAAACCCGCATGTGGAGCATTCGTTTGTGTGGGATGCTCACCAAGCTTCATTTAAGTCCTAGGCACTCAAAGAGTACTAACCATAGAGTGTGAAAACTGAGTTTCCTTGAGAGCTGCTTAGAAGCCTGATGGTGTGTGAAGTTAGTGAGCCAAATGGAGTTGTTCTCCCACAAGAACCACTCGGCTGATTCTTCTTCAATATGCCCTACACCAACATGCAGTGTTTCCTTGATTGAATTAGCTCTCACACTAATATTTGCGTCTAGAGCCTTTGCATTGAGGGCTATCTGAAAACGGCTGTGGCGCTGAAGTTGCCTGTGAATGTGGAGTTGGTGGCATGTGAAACCCGCATGTGGAGCATTCGTTTGTGTGGGCTGATCTACCAGGTTCATTCCTAGATAATGCACTCAAAGGGCACTAAGCATAGAGTGTGAAAACTGAGTTTCCTTGAGAGCTGCTTGGAAGCCTGATGGTGTGTGAAGTTAGTGAGCCAAATGGAGTTGTTCTCCCACAAGAACCACTCGGCTGATTCTTCTTCAATATGCCCTTCACCAACATGCAGTGTTTCCTTGATTGAATTAGCTCTCACACCAATATTTGCGTCTAGAGCCTTTGCATTGAGGGCTATCTGAAAACGGCTGTGGCGCTGAAGTTGCCTGTGAATGTGGAGTTGGTGGCATGTGAAACCCGCATGTGGAGCATTCGTTTGTGTGGGATGCTCACCAAGCTTCATTTCAGTCCTAGGCACTCAAAGGGCACTAAGCATAGAGTGTGAAACCTGAGTTTCCTTGAGAGCTGCTTCGAAGCCTGATGGTGTGTGAAGTTAGTGAGCCAAATGGAGTTGTTCTCCCACAAGAACCACTCGGCTGATTCTTCTTCAATATGGCCTTCACCAACATGCAGTGTTTCCTTGATTGAATTAGCTCTCACACCAACATTTGCGTCTAGAGCCTTTGCATTGAGGGCTATCTGAAAACGGCTTTGGCGCTGAAGTTGCCTGTGAATGTGGAGTTGGTGGCATGTGAAACACGCATGTGGAGCATTCGTTTGTGTGGGATGCTCACCAAGCTTCATTTCAGTCCTAGGCTCTCAAAGGGCACAAAGCATAGAGTGTGAAAACTGAGTTTGCTTGAGAGCTGCTTGGAAGCCTGATGGTGTGTGAAGTTAGTGAGCCAAATGGAGTTGTTCTCCCACAAGAACCACTCGGCTGATTCTTCTTCAATATGCCCTTCACCAACATGCAGTGTTTCCTTGATTGAATTAGCTCTCACAGAAATATTTGTGTCTAGAGCCTTTGCATTGGGGGCTATCTGAAAACGGCTGTGGCGCTGAAGTTGCCTGTGAATGTGGAGTTGGTGGCATGTGAAACCCGCATGTGGAGCATTCGTTTGTGTGGGATGCTCACCAAGCTTCATTTCAGTCCTAGGCTCTCAAAGGGCACTAAGCATAGAGTGTGAAAACAGAGTTTCCTTGAGAGCTGCTTGGAAGCCTGATGGTGTGTGAAGTTAGTGAGCCAAATGGAGTTGTTCTCCCACAAGAACCACTCGGCTGATTCTTCTTCAATATGCCCTACACCAACATGCAGTGTTTCCTTGATTGAATTAGCTCTCACACCAATATTTGCGTCTAGAGCCTTTGCATTGAGGGCTATCTGAAAACGGCTGTGGCGCTGAAGTTGCCTGTGAATGTGGAGTTGGTGGCATGTGAAACCCGCATGTGGAGCATTCGTTTGTGTGGGATGCTCTACCAGGATCATTCCTAGATAATGCACTAAAAGGGCACTAAGCATAGAGTGTGAAAACTGAGTTTCCTTGAGAGCTGCTTGGAAGCCTGATGGTGTGTGAAGTTAGTGAGCCAAATGGAGTTGTTCTCCCACAAGAACCACTCGGCTGATTCTTCTTCAATATGCCCTTCACCAACATGCAGTGTTTCCTTGATTGAATTAGCTCCCACACCAATATTTGCGTCTAGAGCCTTTGCATTGAGGGCTATCTGAAAACGGCTGTGGCGCTGAAGTTGCCTGTGAATGTGGAGTTGGTGGCATGTGAAACCCGCATGTGGAGCATTCGTTTGTGTGGGATGCTCACCAAGCTTCATTTCAGTCCTAGGCACTCAAAGGGCACTAAGCATAGAGTGTGAAAACAGAGTTTCCTTGAGAGCTGCTTGGAAGCTTGATGGTGTGTGAAGTTAGTGAGCCCAATGGAGTTGTTCTCCCAAGAGAACCACTCGGCTGATTCTTCTTCAATATGCCCTACACCAACATGCAGTGTTTCCTTGATTGAATTAGCTCTCACACCAATATTTGCGTCGAGAGCCTTTGCATTGAGGGCTATCTGAAAACGGCTTTGGCGCTGAAGTTGCCTGTGAATGTGGAGTTGGTGGCATGTGAAACACGCATGTGGAGCATTCGTTTGTGTGGGATGCTCTACCAGGATCATTCCTAGATAATGCACTCAAAGGGCACTAAGCATAGAGTGTGAAAACTGAGTTTCCTTGAGAGCTGCTTGGAAGCCTGATGGTGTGTGAAGTTAGTAAGCCAAATGGAGTTGTTCTCCCACAAGAACCACTCGGCTGATTCTTCTTCAATATGCCCTTCACCAACATGCAGTGTTTCCTTGATTGAATTAGCTCTCACACCAATATTTGCGTCTAGAGCCTTTGCATTGGGGACTATCTGAAAACGGCTGTGTCGCTGAAGTTGCCTGTGAATGTGGAGTTGGTGGCATGTGAAACCCGCATGTGGAGCATTGGTTTGTGTGGGATGCTCTACCAGGATCATTCCTAGATAATGCACTCAAAGGGCACTAAGCATAGAGTGTGAAAACTGAGTTTCCTTGAGAGCTGCTTGGAAGCCTGATGGTGTGTGAAGTTAGTGAGCCAAATGGAGTTGTTCTCCCACAAGAACCACTCGGCTGATTCTTCTACAATATGCCCTTCACCAACATGCAGTGTTTCCTTGATTGAATTAGCTCTCACACAAACATATGTGTCTAGAGCCTTTGCATTGAGGGCTATCTGAAAACGGCTGTGGCGCTGAAGTTGCCTGTGAATGTGGAGTTGGTGGCATGTGAAACCCGCATGTGGAGCATTGGTTTGTGTGGGATGCTCACCAAGCTTCATTTCAGTCTTAGGCACTCGTAGAGTACTAAGCATAGAGTGTGAAAACAGTTTCCTTGAGAGCTGCTTGGAATCCTGATGGTGTGTGAAGTTAGTGAGCCAAATGGAGTTGTTCTCCCACAAGAACCACTCGGCTGATTCTTATTCAATATGCCCTACACCAACATGCAGTGTTTCCTTGATTGAATTAGCTCTCACACCAATATTTGCGTCTAGAGCCTTTGCATTGAGGGCTATCTGAAAACGGCTGTGGCGCTGAAGTTGCCTGTGAATGTGGAGTTGGTGGCATGTGAAACCCGCATGTGGAGCATTCGTTTGTGTGGGATGCTCTACCAGGATCATTCCTAGATAATGCACTCAAAGGGCACTAAGCATAGAGTGTGAAAACTGAGTTTCCTTGAGAGCTGCTTGGAAGCCTGATGGTGTGTGAAGTTAGTGAGCCAAATGGAGTTGTTCTCCCACAAGAACCACTCGGCTGATTCTTCTTCAATATGCCCTTCACCAACATGCAGTGTTTCCTTGATTGAATTAGCTCTCACACCAATGTTTACGTCTAGAGCTTTTGTATTGAGGGCTATCTGAAAACGGCTGTGGCACTGAAGTTGCCTGTGAATGTGGAGTTGGTGGCATGTGAAACCCGCATGTGGAGCATTCGTTTGTGTGGGATGCTCACCAAGCTTCATTTCAGTCCTAGGCTCTCAAAGGGCACTAAGCATAGAGTGTGAAAACTGAGTTTCCTTGAGAGCTGCTTGGAAGCCTGATGGTGTGTGAAGTTAGTGAGCCCAATGGAGTTGTTCTCCCACAAGAACCACTCAGCTGATTCTTCTTCAATATGCCCTTCACCAACATGCAGTGTTTCCTTGATTGAATTAGCTCTCACACCAACATTTGTGTCTAGAGCCTTTGCATTGGGGGCTATCTGAAAACGGCTGTGGCGCTGAAGTTGCCTGTGAATGTGGAGTTGGTGGCATGTGAAACCCGCATGTGGAGCATTCGTTTGTGTGGGATGCTCACCAAGCTTCATTTCAGTCCTAGGCACTCAAAGGGCACTAAGCATAGAGTGTGAAAACTGAGTTTCCTTGAGAGCTGCTTGGAAGCCTGATGGTGTGTGAAGTTAGTGAGCCAAATGGAGTTGTTCTCCCACAAGAACCACTCGGCTGATTCTTCTTCAATATGCCCTACACCAACATGCAGTGTTTCCTTGATTGAATTAGCTCTCACACCAATATTTGTGTCTAGAGCCTTTGCATTGAGGGCTATCTGAAAACGGCTGTGGCGCTGAAGTTGCCTGTGAATGTGGAGTTGGTAGCATGTGAAACCCGCATGTGGAGCATTCGTTTGTGTGGGATGCTCTACCAGGTTCATTCCTAGATAATGCAATCAAAGGGCACTAAGCATAGAGTGTGAAAACTGAGTTTGCTTGAGAGCTGCTTGGAAGCCTGATGGTGTGTGAAGTTAGTGAGGCAAATGGAGTTGTTCTCACACAAGAACCACTCGGCTGATTCTTCTTCAATATGCCCTTCACCAACATGCAGTGTTTCCTTGATTGAATTAGTTCTCACAGAAATATTTGTGTCTAGAGCCTTTGCATTGGGGACTATCTGAAAACGGCTGTGGCGCTGAAGTTGCCTGTGAATGTGGAGTTGGTGGCATGTGAAACCCGCATGTGGAGCATTCGTTTGTGTGGGATGCTCACCAAGATTCATTTCAGTCCTAGGCACTCGAAGAGTACTAAGCATAGAGTGTGAAAACTGAGTTTCCTTGAGAGCTGCTTGGAAGCCTGATGGTGTGTGAAGTTAGTGAGCCAAATGGAGTTGTTCTCCCACAAGAACCACTCGGCTGATTCTTCTTCAATATGCCCTTCACCAACATGCAGTGTTTCCTTGATTGAATTAGCTCTCACACCAATATTTGCGTCTAGAGCCTTTGCATTGAGGGCTATCTGAAAACGGCTGTGGCGCTGAAGTTGCCTGTGAATGTGGAGTTGGTGGCATGTGAAACCCGCATGTGGAGCATTCGTTTTGTGGGATGCTCTACCAGGTTCATTCCTAGATAATGCACTCAAAGGGCACTAAGCATAGAGTGTGAAAACTGAGTTTCCTTGAGAGCTGCTTGGAATCCTGATGGTGTGTGAAGTTAGTGAGCCAAATGGAGTTGTTCTCCCACAAGAACCACTCGGCTGATTCTTCTTCAATATGCCCTTCACCAACATGCAGTGTTTCCTTGATTGAATTAGCTCTCACAGAAATATTTGCGTCTAGAGCCTTTGCATTGAGGGCTATCTGAAAACGGCTGTGGCGCTGAAGTTGCCTGTGAATGTGGAGTTGGTGGCATGTGAAACCCGCATGTGGAGCATTCGTTTGTGTGGGATGCTCACCAAGCTTCATTTCAGTCCTAGGCTCTCAAAGGGCACTAAGCATAGAGTGTGAAAACTGAGTTTCCTTGAGAGCTGCTTGGAAGCCTGATGGTGTGTGAAGTTAGTGAGCCAAATGGAGTTGTTCTCCCACAAGAACCACTCGGCTGATTCTTCTTCAATATGCCCTTCACCAGCATGCAGTGTTTCCTTGATTGAATTAGCTCTCACACCAATATTTGCGTCTAGAGCCTTTGCATTGAGGGCTATCTGAAAACGGCTGTGGCGCTGAAGTTGCCTGTGAATGTGGAGTTGGTGGCATGTGAAACCTGCATGTGGAGCATTCGTTTGTGTGGGATGCTCACCAAGCTTCATTTCAGTCCTAGGCACTCGAAGAGTACTAAGCATAGAGTGTGAAAACAGAGTTTCCTTGAGACCTGCTTGGAAGCCTGATGGTGTGTGAAGTTAGTGAGCCAAATGGAGTTGTTCTCCTACAAGAACCACTCGGCTGATTCTTCTTCAATATGCCCTACACCAACATGCAGTGTTTCCTTGATTGAATTAGCTCTCACACCAATATTTGCGTCTAGAGCCTTTGAATTGAGGGCTAACTGAAAACGGCTGTGGCACTGAAGTTGCCTGTGAATGTGGAGTTGGTGGCATGTGAAACCCGCATGTGGAGCATTCGTTTGTGTGGGATGCTCACCAAGCTTCATTTCAGTCCTAGGCTCTCAAAGGTCACTAAGCATAGAGTGTGAAAACTGAGTTTCTTTGAGAGCTGTTTGGAAGCCTGATGGTGTGAAGTTAGTGAGCCAAATGGAGTTGTTCTCCCACAAGAACCACTCGGCTGATTCTTCTTCAATATGCCCTTCACCAACATGCAGTGTTTCCTTGATTGAATTAGCTCTCACACAAATATTTGTGTCTAGAGCCTTTGCATTGGGGGCTATCTGAAAACTGCTGTGGCGCTGAAGTTGCCTGTGAATGTGGAGTTGGTGGCATGTGAAACCCGCATGTGGAGCATTGGTTTGTGTGGGATGCTCACCAAGCTTCATTTCAGTCTTAGGCACTCGTAGAGTACTAAGCATAGAGTGTGAAAACAGAGTTTCCTTGAGAGCTGCTTGGAATCCTGATGGTGTGTGAAGTTAGTGAGCCAAATGGAGTTGTTCTCCCACAAGAACCACTCGGCTGATTCTTCTTCAATATGCCCTTCACCAACATGCAGTGTTTCCTTGATTGAATTAGCTCTCACAGAAATATTTGTGTCTAGAGCCTTTGCATTGGGGGCTATCTGAAAACGGCTGTGGCGCTGAAGTTGCCTGTGAATGTGGAGTTGGTGGCATGTGAAACCCGCATGTGGAGCATTCGTTTGTGTGGGATGCTCACCAAGCTTCATTTCAGTCCTAGGCTCTCAAAGGGCACTAAGCATAGAGTGTGAAAACAGAGTTTCCTTGAGAGCTGCTTGGAAGCCTGATGGTGTGTGAAGTTAGTGAGCCAAATGGAGTTGTTCTCCCACAAGAACCACTCGGCTGATTCTTCTTCAATATGCCCTACACCAACATGCAGTGTTTCCTTGATTGAATTAGCTCTCACACCAATATTTGCGTCTAGAGCCTTTGCATTGAGGGCTATCTGAAAACGGCTGTGGCGCTGAAGTTGCCTGTGAATGTGGAGTTGGTGGCATGTGAAACCCGCATGTGGAGCATTCGTTTGTGTGGGATGCTCTACCAGGATCATTCCTAGATAATGCACTAAAAGGGCACTAAGCATAGAGTGTGAAAACTGAGTTTCCTTGAGAGCTGCTTGGAAGCCTGATGGTGTGTGAAGTTAGTGAGCCAAATGGAGTTGTTCTCCCACAAGAACCACTCGGCTGATTCTTCTTCAATATGCCCTTCACCAACATGCAGTGTTTCCTTGATTGAATTAGCTCCCACACCAATATTTGCGTCTAGAGCCTTTGCATTGAGGGCTATCTGAAAACGGCTGTGGCGCTGAAGTTGCCTGTGAATGTGGAGTTGGTGGCATGTGAAACCCGCATGTGGAGCATTCGTTTGTGTGGGATGCTCACCAAGCTTCATTTCAGTCCTAGGCACTCAAAGGGCACTAAGCATAGAGTGTGAAAACAGAGTTTCCTTGAGAGCTGCTTGGAAGCTTGATGGTGTGTGAAGTTAGTGAGCCCAATGGAGTTGTTCTCCCAAGAGAACCACTCGGCTGATTCTTCTTCAATATGCCCTACACCAACATGCAGTGTTTCCTTGATTGAATTAGCTCTCACACCAATATTTGCGTCGAGAGCCTTTGCATTGAGGGCTATCTGAAAACGGCTTTGGCGCTGAAGTTGCCTGTGAATGTGGAGTTGGTGGCATGTGAAACACGCATGTGGAGCATTCGTTTGTGTGGGATGCTCTACCAGGATCATTCCTAGATAATGCACTCAAAGGGCACTAAGCATAGAGTGTGAAAACTGAGTTTCCTTGAGAGCTGCTTGGAAGCCTGATGGTGTGTGAAGTTAGTAAGCCAAATGGAGTTGTTCTCCCACAAGAACCACTCGGCTGATTCTTCTTCAATATGCCCTTCACCAACATGCAGTGTTTCCTTGATTGAATTAGCTCTCACACCAATATTTGCGTCTAGAGCCTTTGCATTGGGGACTATCTGAAAACGGCTGTGTCGCTGAAGTTGCCTGTGAATGTGGAGTTGGTGGCATGTGAAACCCGCATGTGGAGCATTGGTTTGTGTGGGATGCTCTACCAGGATCATTCCTAGATAATGCACTCAAAGGGCACTAAGCATAGAGTGTGAAAACTGAGTTTCCTTGAGAGCTGCTTGGAAGCCTGATGGTGTGTGAAGTTAGTGAGCCAAATGGAGTTGTTCTCCCACAAGAACCACTCGGCTGATTCTTCTACAATATGCCCTTCACCAACATGCAGTGTTTCCTTGATTGAATTAGCTCTCACACAAACATATGTGTCTAGAGCCTTTGCATTGAGGGCTATCTGAAAACGGCTGTGGCGCTGAAGTTGCCTGTGAATGTGGAGTTGGTGGCATGTGAAACCCGCATGTGGAGCATTGGTTTGTGTGGGATGCTCACCAAGCTTCATTTCAGTCTTAGGCACTCGTAGAGTACTAAGCATAGAGTGTGAAAACAGTTTCCTTGAGAGCTGCTTGGAATCCTGATGGTGTGTGAAGTTAGTGAGCCAAATGGAGTTGTTCTCCCACAAGAACCACTCGGCTGATTCTTATTCAATATGCCCTACACCAACATGCAGTGTTTCCTTGATTGAATTAGCTCTCACACCAATATTTGCGTCTAGAGCCTTTGCATTGAGGGCTATCTGAAAACGGCTGTGGCGCTGAAGTTGCCTGTGAATGTGGAGTTGGTGGCATGTGAAACCCGCATGTGGAGCATTCGTTTGTGTGGGATGCTCTACCAGGATCATTCCTAGATAATGCACTCAAAGGGCACTAAGCATAGAGTGTGAAAACTGAGTTTCCTTGAGAGCTGCTTGGAAGCCTGATGGTGTGTGAAGTTAGTGAGCCAAATGGAGTTGTTCTCCCACAAGAACCACTCGGCTGATTCTTCTTCAATATGCCCTTCACCAACATGCAGTGTTTCCTTGATTGAATTAGCTCTCACACCAATGTTTACGTCTAGAGCTTTTGTATTGAGGGCTATCTGAAAACGGCTGTGGCACTGAAGTTGCCTGTGAATGTGGAGTTGGTGGCATGTGAAACCCGCATGTGGAGCATTCGTTTGTGTGGGATGCTCACCAAGCTTCATTTCAGTCCTAGGCTCTCAAAGGGCACTAAGCATAGAGTGTGAAAACTGAGTTTCCTTGAGAGCTGCTTGGAAGCCTGATGGTGTGTGAAGTTAGTGAGCCCAATGGAGTTGTTCTCCCACAAGAACCACTCGGCTGATTCTTCTTCAATATGCCCTTCACCAACATGCAGTGTTTCCTTGATTGAATTAGCTCTCACACCAACATTTGTGTCTAGAGCCTTTGCATTGGGGGCTATCTGAAAACGGCTGTGGCGCTGAAGTTGCCTGTGAATGTGGAGTTGGTGGCATGTGAAACCCGCATGTGGAGCATTCGTTTGTGTGGGATGCTCACCAAGCTTCATTTCAGTCCTAGGCACTCAAAGGGCACTAAGCATAGAGTGTGAAAACTGAGTTTCCTTGAGAGCTGCTTGGAAGCCTGATGGTGTGTGAAGTTAGTGAGCCAAATGGAGTTGTTCTCCCACAAGAACCACTCGGCTGATTCTTCTTCAATATGCCCTACACCAACATGCAGTGTTTCCTTGATTGAATTAGCTCTCACACCAATATTTGTGTCTAGAGCCTTTGCATTGAGGGCTATCTGAAAACGGCTGTGGCGCTGAAGTTGCCTGTGAATGTGGAGTTGGTAGCATGTGAAACCCGCATGTGGAGCATTCGTTTGTGTGGGATGCTCTACCAGGTTCATTCCTAGATAATGCAATCAAAGGGCACTAAGCATAGAGTGTGAAAACTGAGTTTGCTTGAGAGCTGCTTGGAAGCCTGATGGTGTGTGAAGTTAGTGAGGCAAATGGAGTTGTTCTCACACAAGAACCACTCGGCTGATTCTTCTTCAATATGCCCTTCACCAACATGCAGTGTTTCCTTGATTGAATTAGTTCTCACAGAAATATTTGTGTCTAGAGCCTTTGCATTGGGGACTATCTGAAAACGGCTGTGGCGCTGAAGTTGCCTGTGAATGTGGAGTTGGTGGCATGTGAAACCCGCATGTGGAGCATTCGTTTGTGTGGGATGCTCACCAAGATTCATTTCAGTCCTAGGCACTCGAAGAGTACTAAGCATAGAGTGTGAAAACTGAGTTTCCTTGAGAGCTGCTTGGAAGCCTGATGGTGTGTGAAGTTAGTGAGCCAAATGGAGTTGTTCTCCCACAAGAACCACTCGGCTGATTCTTCTTCAATATGCCCTTCACCAACATGCAGTGTTTCCTTGATTGAATTAGCTCTCACACCAATATTTGCGTCTAGAGCCTTTGCATTGAGGGCTATCTGAAAACGGCTGTGGCGCTGAAGTTGCCTGTGAATGTGGAGTTGGTGGCATGTGAAACCCGCATGTGGAGCATTCGTTTTGTGGGATGCTCTACCAGGTTCATTCCTAGATAATGCACTCAAAGGGCACTAAGCATAGAGTGTGAAAACTGAGTTTCCTTGAGAGCTGCTTGGAATCCTGATGGTGTGTGAAGTTAGTGAGCCAAATGGAGTTGTTCTCCCACAAGAACCACTCGGCTGATTCTTCTTCAATATGCCCTTCACCAACATGCAGTGTTTCCTTGATTGAATTAGCTCTCACAGAAATATTTGCGTCTAGAGCCTTTGCATTGAGGGCTATCTGAAAACGGCTGTGGCGCTGAAGTTGCCTGTGAATGTGGAGTTGGTGGCATGTGAAACCCGCATGTGGAGCATTCGTTTGTGTGGGATGCTCACCAAGCTTCATTTCAGTCCTAGGCTCTCAAAGGGCACTAAGCATAGAGTGTGAAAACTGAGTTTCCTTGAGAGCTGCTTGGAAGCCTGATGGTGTGTGAAGTTAGTGAGCCAAATGGAGTTGTTCTCCCACAAGAACCACTCGGCTGATTCTTCTTCAATATGCCCTTCACCAGCATGCAGTGTTTCCTTGATTGAATTAGCTCTCACACCAATATTTGCGTCTAGAGCCTTTGCATTGAGGGCTATCTGAAAACGGCTGTGGCGCTGAAGTTGCCTGTGAATGTGGAGTTGGTGGCATGTGAAACCTGCATGTGGAGCATTCGTTTGTGTGGGATGCTCACCAAGCTTCATTTCAGTCCTAGGCACTCGAAGAGTACTAAGCATAGAGTGTGAAAACAGAGTTTCCTTGAGACCTGCTTGGAAGCCTGATGGTGTGTGAAGTTAGTGAGCCAAATGGAGTTGTTCTCCTACAAGAACCACTCGGCTGATTCTTCTTCAATATGCCCTACACCAACATGCAGTGTTTCCTTGATTGAATTAGCTCTCACACCAATATTTGCGTCTAGAGCCTTTGAATTGAGGGCTAACTGAAAACGGCTGTGGCACTGAAGTTGCCTGTGAATGTGGAGTTGGTGGCATGTGAAACCCGCATGTGGAGCATTCGTTTGTGTGGGATGCTCACCAAGCTTCATTTCAGTCCTAGGCTCTCAAAGGTCACTAAGCATAGAGTGTGAAAACTGAGTTTCTTTGAGAGCTGTTTGGAAGCCTGATGGTGTGAAGTTAGTGAGCCAAATGGAGTTGTTCTCCCACAAGAACCACTCGGCTGATTCTTCTTCAATATGCCCTTCACCAACATGCAGTGTTTCCTTGATTGAATTAGCTCTCACACAAATATTTGTGTCTAGAGCCTTTGCATTGGGGGCTATCTGAAAACTGCTGTGGCGCTGAAGTTGCCTGTGAATGTGGAGTTGGTGGCATGTGAAACCCGCATGTGGAGCATTGGTTTGTGTGGGATGCTCACCAAGCTTCATTTCAGTCTTAGGCACTCGTAGAGTACTAAGCATAGAGTGTGAAAACAGAGTTTCCTTGAGAGCTGCTTGGAATCCTGATGGTGTGTGAAGTTAGTGAGCCAAATGGAGTTGTTCTCCCACAAGAACCACTCGGCTGATTCTTCTTCAATATGCCCTTCACCAACATGCAGTGTTTCCTTGATTGAATTAGCTCTCACACCAATATTTGCGTCTAGAGCCTTTGCATTGAGGGCTATCTGAAAACGGCTGTGGCGCTGAAGTTGCCTGTGAATGTGGAGTTGGTGGCATGTGAAACCCGCATGTGGAGCATTCGTTTGTGTGGGATGCTCACCAAGCTCCATTTTAGTCCTAGCCACTCAAAGGGCACTAAGCATAGAGTGTGAAAACTGAGTTTCCTTGAGAGCTGCTTGGAAGCCTGATGGTGTGTGAAATTAGTGAGCCAAATGGAGTTGTTCTCCCACAAGAACCACTCGGCTGATTCTTCTTCAATATGCCCTACACCAACATGCAGTGTTTCCTTGATTGAATTAGCTCTAACAACAATATTTGCATCTAGAGCCTTTGTATTGCTGGTTATCTGAAAATGGCTTCGGCGCTGAAGTTGTCTGTGAATGTGGATTTGGTGGCATGTGAAAGCCGCATGTGGAGCATTGGTTCGTGTGGAATGCCCTACCAGGTTCATTCCTACATAATACACTCAAAAGGCATTAAGCATAGAGTGTGAAAACTGAGTTTCCTTGAGAGCTGCTTGGAAGCCTGATGGTGTGTGAAGTTAGTGAGCCAAATGGAGTTGTTCTCCCACAAGAACCACTCGGCTGATTCTTCTTCAATATGCCCTTCACCAACATGCAGTGTTTCCTTGATTTAGTTAGATCTCACACCAATATTTGCGTCTAGAGCCTTTGTATTGAGGTCTATTGAAAACGGTTTGGCGCTGAAGTTGTCTGTGAATGTGTAGCTGGTGGCATGTGAAAGCCGCATGTGGAGCATTGGTTTGTGTGGGATGCCCTACCAGGTTCATTTCTACATGATACACTCAAAGGGCATTAAGCATAGAGTGTGAAAACTGAGTTTCCTTGAGAGCTGCTTGGAAGCCTGATGGTGTGTGAAGTTAGTGAGCCAAATGGAGTTGTTCTCCCACAAGAACCACTCGGCTGATTCTTCTTCAATATGCCCTTCACCAACATGCAGTGTTTCCTTGATTGAATTAGCTCTCACACCAATATTTGTGTCTAGAGCCTTTGCTTTGAGGGCTATCTGAAAACGGCTGTGGCGCTGAAGTTGCCTGTGAATGTGGAGTTGGTGGCATGTGAAATGCGCATGTGGAGCATTCGTTTGTGTGGGATGCTCACCAAGATTCATTTCAGACTTAGGCACTCAAAGGGCACTAAGCATAGAGTGTGAAAACTGAGTTTCCTTGAGAGCTGCTTGGAAGCCTGATGGTGTGTGAAGTTAGTGAGGCAAATGGAGTTGTTCTCCCACAACAACCACTCGGCTGATTCTTCTTCAATATGTCCTTCACCAACATGCAGTGTTTCCTTGATTGAGTTAGCTCTCACACCAATATTTGCGTCTAGAGCCTTTGCATTGAGGGCTTCATGAAAACAGCTTTGGTGCTGAAGTTGTCTGTGAATGTGGAGTTGGTGGCATGTGAAACCCACATGTGGAGCATTGGTTTTTGAGGGTTGCACACCAAGCTTCTTTTTAGTCCTATGCACTCAAAGGGCATTAAGCATAGAGTGTGAAAAGTGAGTTTTCTTGAGAGCTGCTTGGAAGCCTGATGGTGTGTGAAGTTAGTGAGCGAAATGGAGTTGTTCTCCCACAAGAACCACTTGGCTGATTCTTCTTCAATATGCCCTTCACCAACATGCAGTATTTCCTTGATTGAATTAGCTCTCACACCAATATTTGCGTCTAGACCCTTTGCATTGAGGGCTTTGTGAAAACGGCTTTGGCGCTGAAGTTGCCTGTGAATGTGGAGTTGGTGGCATGTGAAACCCGCATGTGGAGCATTGGTTTGTGTGGTATGCTCTACCAGGTTCATTCCTAGATAATGCACTAAATGTTCATTAAGCATAGAGGGTGTAAAGTGAGTTTCCTTGAGAGCTGCTTGGAAGCCTGATGGTGTGTGAAGTTAATGAGCCAAATGGAGTTGTTCTCCCACAAGAACCACTCGGCTGATTCTTCTTCAATATGCCATTCACCAACATGCAGTGTTTCCTTGATTGAATTAGCTCTCACACCAATATCTGCGTTTAGAGCCTTTGCATTGAGGGCTATCTGAAAACGGCTGTGGCGCTGAAGTTGTCTGTGAATGTGGAGTTGGTGGCATGTGAAAGCCGCATGTGGAGCCATCGTTTGTGTGGGATGCTCACCAAGCTTCATTTCAATCCTAGGCACTCAAAGAGCATTAAGCATAGAGTGTGAAAAGTGAGTTTCCTTGAGAGCTGCTTGGAAGCCTGATGGTGTGTGAAGTTCGTGAGCCAAATGGAGTTGTTCTCCCACAAGAACCACTCGGGTGATTCTTCTTCAATATGCCCTTCACCAACATGCAGTATTTCCTTGATTGAATTAGCTCTCACACCAATATTTGCATCTAGAGCCTTTGCATTGAGGGCTACCTGGAAACGGCTTTGGCGCTGAAGTTGTCTGTGAATGTGGATTTGGTGGCATGTGAAAATGCATGTGGAGCATTGGTATGTGTGAGATGTGCACCAAGCTTCATTTCAGTTCTAGGCACTCAAAGGGCATTAAGCATAGAGTGTGCAAAGTGAGATTCCTTGAGAGCTGCTTGGAAGCCTGATGGTGTGTGAAATTAGTGAGCCAAATGGTGTTGTTCTCCAACTGGAACCACTCGGCTGATACTTCTTCAATATGCCCTTCACCAACATGCAGTGTTTCCTTGATTGAATTAGCCCTCACAACAATATTTGCATCTAGAACCTTTGCATTGAGGGCTATCTGAAAATGGTTTTGGCGCTGAAGTTGTCTGTGAATGTGGAGTTGGTGGCATGTGAAACCCGCATGTGGAGCATTGGTTTGTGTGGGATGCTCTACCAGGATCATTCCTAGATAATGCACTCAAAGGGCACTAAGCATAGAGTGTGAAAACTGAGTTTCCTTGAGAGCTGCTTGGAAGCCTGATGGTGTGTGAAGTTAGTGAGCCAAATGGAGTTGTTCTCCCACAAGAACCACTCGGCTGATTCTTCTACAATATGCCCTTCACCAACATGCAGTGTTTCCTTGATTGAATTAGCTCTCACACAAACATATGTGTCTAGAGCCTTTGCATTGAGGGCTATCTGAAAACGGCTGTGGCGCTGAAGTTGCCTGTGAATGTGGAGTTGGTGGCATGTGAAACCCGCATGTGGAGCATTGGTTTGTGTGGGATGCTCACCAAGCTTCATTTCAGTCTTAGGCACTCGTAGAGTACTAAGCATAGAGTGTGAAAACAGTTTCCTTGAGAGCTGCTTGGAATCCTGATGGTGTGTGAAGTTAGTGAGCCAAATGGAGTTGTTCTCCCACAAGAACCACTCGGCTGATTCTTATTCAATATGCCCTACACCAACATGCAGTGTTTCCTTGATTGAATTAGCTCTCACACCAATATTTGCGTCTAGAGCCTTTGCATTGAGGGCTATCTGAAAACGGCTGTGGCGCTGAAGTTGCCTGTGAATGTGGAGTTGGTGGCATGTGAAACCCGCATGTGGAGCATTCGTTTGTGTGGGATGCTCTACCAGGATCATTCCTAGATAATGCACTCAAAGGGCACTAAGCATAGAGTGTGAAAACTGAGTTTCCTTGAGAGCTGCTTGGAAGCCTGATGGTGTGTGAAGTTAGTGAGCCAAATGGAGTTGTTCTCCCACAAGAACCACTCGGCTGATTCTTCTTCAATATGCCCTTCACCAACATGCAGTGTTTCCTTGATTGAATTAGCTCTCACACCAATGTTTACGTCTAGAGCTTTTGTATTGAGGGCTATCTGAAAACGGCTGTGGCACTGAAGTTGCCTGTGAATGTGGAGTTGGTGGCATGTGAAACCCGCATGTGGAGCATTCGTTTGTGTGGGATGCTCACCAAGCTTCATTTCAGTCCTAGGCTCTCAAAGGGCACTAAGCATAGAGTGTGAAAACTGAGTTTCCTTGAGAGCTGCTTGGAAGCCTGATGGTGTGTGAAGTTAGTGAGCCCAATGGAGTTGTTCTCCCACAAGAACCACTCGGCTGATTCTTCTTCAATATGCCCTTCACCAACATGCAGTGTTTCCTTGATTGAATTAGCTCTCACACCAACATTTGTGTCTAGAGCCTTTGCATTGGGGGCTATCTGAAAACGGCTGTGGCGCTGAAGTTGCCTGTGAATGTGGAGTTGGTGGCATGTGAAACCCGCATGTGGAGCATTCGTTTGTGTGGGATGCTCTACCAGGTTCATTCCTAGATAATGCACTCAAAGGGCACTAAGCATAGAGTGTGAAAACTGAGTTTCCTTGAGAGCTGCTTGGAAGCCTGATGGTGTGTGAAGTTAGTGAGCCAAATGGAGTTGTTCTCCCACAAGAACCACTCGGCTGATTCTTCTTCAATATGCCCTACACCAACATGCAGTGTTTCCTTGATTGAATTAGCTCTCACACCAATATTTGTGTCTAGAGCCTTTGCATTGAGGGCTATCTGAAAACGGATGTGGCGCTGAAGTTGCCTGTGAATGTGGAGTTGGTAGCATGTGAAACCCGCATGTGGAGCATTCGTTTGTGTGGGATGCTCTACCAGGTTCATTCCTAGATAATGCACTCAAAGGGCACTAAGCATAGAGTGTGAAAACTGAGTTTGCTTGAGAGCTGCTTGGAAGCCTGATGGTGTGTGAAGTTAGTGAGGCAAATGGAGTTGTTCTCACACAAGAACCACTCGGCTGATTCTTCTTCAATATGCCCTTCACCAACATGCAGTGTTTCCTTGATTGAATTAGTTCTCACAGAAATATTTGTGTCTAGAGCCTTTGCATTGGGGACTATCTGAAAACGGCTGTGGCGCTGAAGTTGCCTGTGAATGTGGAGTTGGTGGCATGTGAAACCCGCATGTGGAGCATTCGTTTGTGTGGGATGCTCACCAAGATTCATTTCAGTCCTAGGCACTCGAAGAGTACTAAGCATAGAGTGTGAAAACTGAGTTTCCTTGAGAGCTGCTTGGAAGCCTGATGGTGTGTGAAGTTAGTGAGCCAAATGGAGTTGTTCTCCCACAAGAACCACTCGGCTGATTCTTCTTCAATATGCCCTTCACCAACATGCAGTGTTTCCTTGATTGAATTAGTTCTCACAGAAATATTTGTGTCTAGAGCCTTTGCATTGGGGACTATCTGAAAACGGCTGTGGCGCTGAAGTTGCCTGTGAATGTGGAGTTGGTGGCATGTGAAACCCACATGTGGAGCATTCGTTTGTGTCGGATGCTCTACCAGGTTCATTCCTAGATAATGCACTCAAAGGGCACTAAGCATAGAGTGTGAAAACTGAGTTTCCTTGAGAGCTGCTTGGAATCCTGATGGTGTGTGAAGTTAGTGAGCCAAATGGAGTTGTTCTCCCACAAGAACCACTCGGCTGATTCTTCTTCAATATGCCCTTCACCAACATGCAGTGTTTCCTTGATTGAATTAGCTCTCACAGAAATATTTGCGTCTAGAGCCTTTGCATTGAGGGCTATCTGAAAACGGCTGTGGCGCTGAAGTTGCCTGTGAATGTGGAGTTGGTGGCATGTGAAACCCGCATGTGGAGCATTCGTTTGTGTGGGATGCTCACCAAGCTTCATTTCAGTCCTAGGCTCTCAAAGGGCACTAAGCATAGAGTGTGAAAACTGAGTTTCCTTGAGAGCTGCTTGGAAGCCTGATGGTGTGTGAAGTTAGTGAGCCAAATGGAGTTGTTCTCCCACAAGAACCACTCGGCTGATTCTTCTTCAATATGCCCTTCACCAGCATGCAGTGTTTCCTTGATTGAATTAGCTCTCACACCAATATTTGCGTCTAGAGCCTTTGCATTGAGGGCTATCTGAAAACGGCTGTGGCGCTGAAGTTGCCTGTGAATGTGGAGTTGGTGGCATGTGAAACCTGCATGTGGAGCATTCGTTTGTGTGGGATGCTCACCAAGCTTCATTTCAGTCCTAGGCACTCGAAGAGTACTAAGCATAGAGTGTGAAAACAGAGTTTCCTTGAGACCTGCTTGGAAGCCTGATGGTGTGTGAAGTTAGTGAGCCAAATGGAGTTGTTCTCCTACAAGAACCACTCGGCTGATTCTTCTTCAATATGCCCTACACCAACATGCAGTGTTTCCTTGATTGAATTAGCTCTCACACCAATATTTGCGTCTAGAGCCTTTGAATTGAGGGCTAACTGAAAACGGCTGTGGCACTGAAGTTGCCTGTGAATGTGGAGTTGGTGGCATGTGAAACCCGCATGTGGAGCATTCGTTTGTGTGGGATGCTCACCAAGCTTCATTTCAGTCCTAGGCTCTCAAAGGTCACTAAGCATAGAGTGTGAAAACTGAGTTTCTTTGAGAGCTGTTTGGAAGCCTGATGGTGTGAAGTTAGTGAGCCAAATGGAGTTGTTCTCCCACAAGAACCACTCGGCTGATTCTTCTTCAATATGCCCTTCACCAACATGCAGTGTTTCCTTGATTGAATTAGCTCTCACACAAATATTTGTGTCTAGAGCCTTTGCATTGGGGGCTATCTGAAAACTGCTGTGGCGCTGAAGTTGCCTGTGAATGTGGAGTTGGTGGCATGTGAAACCCGCATGTGGAGCATTGGTTTGTGTGGGATGCTCACCAAGCTTCATTTCAGTCTTAGGCACTCGTAGAGTACTAAGCATAGAGTGTGAAAACAGAGTTTCCATGAGAGCTGCTTGGAATCCTGATGGTGTGTGAAGTTAGTGAGCCAAATGGAGTTGTTCTCCCACAAGAACCACTCGGCTGATTCTTCTTCAATATGCCCTTCACCAACATGCAGTGTTTCCTTGATTGAATTAGCTCTCACACCAATATTTGCGTCTAGAGCCTTTGCATTGAGGGCTATCTGAAAACGGCTGTGGCGCTGAAGTTGCCTGTGAATGTGGAGTTGGTGGCATGTGAAACCCGCATGTGGAGCATTCGTTTGTGCGGGATGCTCACCAAGCTCCATTTTAGTCCTAGCCACTCAAAGGGCACTAAGCATAGAGTGTGAAAACTGAGTTTCCTTGAGAGCTGCTTGGAAGCCTGATGGTGTGTGAAATTAGTGAGCCAAATGGAGTTGTTCTCCCACAAGAACCACTCGGCTGATTCTTCTTCAATATGCCCTACACCAACATGCAGTGTTTCCTTGATTGAATTAGCTCTAACAACAATATTTGCATCTAGAGCCTTTGCATTGCTGGTTATCTGAAAATGGCTTCGGCGCTGAAGTTGTCTGTGAATGTGGATTTGGTGGCATGTGAAAGCCGCATGTGGAGCATTGGTTCGTGTGGAATGCCCTACCAGGTTCATTCCTACATAATACACTCAAAAGGCATTAAGCATAGAGTGTGAAAACTGAGTTTCCTTGAGAGCTGCTTGGAAGCCTGATGGTGTGTGAAGTTAGTGAGCCAAATGGAGTTGTTCTCCCACAAGAACCACTCGGCTGATTCTTCTTCAATATGCCCTTCACCAACATGCAGTGTTTCCTTGATTTAGTTAGATCTCACACCAATATTTGCGTCTAGAGCCTTTGTATTGAGGTCTATTGAAAACGGTTTGGCGCTGAAGTTGTCTGTGAATGTGTAGCTGGTGGCATGTGAAAGCCGCATGTGGAGCATTGGTTTGTGTGGGATGCCCTACCAGGTTCATTTCTACATGATACACTCAAAGGGCATTAAGCATAGAGTGTGAAAACTGAGTTTCCTTGAGAGCTGCTTGGAAGCCTGATGGTGTGTGAAGTTAGTGAGCCAAATGGAGTTGTTCTCCCACAAGAACCACTCGGCTGATTCTTCTTCAATATGCCCTTCACCAACATGCAGTGTTTCCTTGATTGAATTAGCTCTCACACCAATATTTGTGTCTAGAGCCTTTGCTTTGAGGGCTATCTGAAAACGGCTGTGGCGCTGAAGTTGCCTGTGAATGTGGAGTTGGTGGCATGTGAAATGCGCATGTGGAGCATTCGTTTGTGTGGGATGCTCACCAAGATTCATTTCAGACTTAGGCACTCAAAGGGCACTAAGCATAGAGTGTGAAAACTGAGTTTCCTTGAGAGCTGCTTGGAAGCCTGATGGTGTGTGAAGTTAGTGAGGCAAATGGAGTTGTTCTCCCACAACAACCACTCGGCTGATTCTTCTTCAATATGTCCTTCACCAACATGCAGTGTTTCCTTGATTGAGTTAGCTCTCACACCAATATTTGCGTCTAGAGCCTTTGCATTGAGGGCTTCATGAAAACAGCTTTGGTGCTGAAGTTGTCTGTGAATGTGGAGTTGGTGGCATGTGAAACCCACATGTGGAGCATTGGTTTTTGAGGGTTGCACACCAAGCTTCTTTTTAGTCCTATGCACTCAAAGGGCATTAAGCATAGAGTGTGAAAAGTGAGTTTTCTTGAGAGCTGCTTGGAAGCCTGATGGTGTGTGAAGTTAGTGAGCGAAATGGAGTTGTTCTCCCACAAGAACCACTTGGCTGATTCTTCTTCAATATGCCCTTCACCAACATGCAGTATTTCCTTGATTGAATTAGCTCTCACACCAATATTTGCGTCTAGACCCTTTGCATTGAGGGCTTTGTGAAAACGGCTTTGGCGCTGAAGTTGCCTGTGAATGTGGAGTTGGTGGCATGTGAAACCCGCATGTGGAGCATTGGTTTGTGTGGTATGCTCTACCAGGTTCATTCCTAGATAATGCACTAAATGTTCATTAAGCATAGAGGGTGTAAAGTGAGTTTCCTTGAGAGCTGCTTGGAAGCCTGATGGTGTGTGAAGTTAATGAGCCAAATGGAGTTGTTCTCCCACAAGAACCACTCGGCTGATTCTTCTTCAATATGCCATTCACCAACATGCAGTGTTTCCTTGATTGAATTAGCTCTCACACCAATATCTGCGTTTAGAGCCTTTGCATTGAGGGCTATCTGAAAACGGCTGTGGCGCTGAAGTTGTCTGTGAATGTGGAGTTGGTGGCATGTGAAAGCCGCATGTGGAGCCATCGTTTGTGTGGGATGCTCACCAAGCTTCATTTCAATCCTAGGCACTCAAAGAGCATTAAGCATAGAGTGTGAAAAGTGAGTTTCCTTGAGAGCTGCTTGGAAGCCTGATGGTGTGTGAAGTTCGTGAGCCAAATGGAGTTGTTCTCCCACAAGAACCACTCGGGTGATTCTTCTTCAATATGCCCTTCACCAACATGCAGTATTTCCTTGATTGAATTAGCTCTCACACCAATATTTGCATCTAGAGCCTTTGCATTGAGGGCTACCTGGAAACGGCTTTGGCGCTGAAGTTGTCTGTGAATGTGGATTTGGTGGCATGTGAAAATGCATGTGGAGCATTGGTATGTGTGAGATGTGCACCAAGCTTCATTTCAGTTCTAGGCACTCAAAGGGCATTAAGCATAGAGTGTGCAAAGTGAGATTCCTTGAGAGCTGCTTGGAAGCCTGATGGTGTGTGAAATTAGTGAGCCAAATGGTGTTGTTCTCCAACTGGAACCACTCGGCTGATACTTCTTCAATATGCCCTTCACCAACATGCAGTGTTTCCTTGATTGAATTAGCCCTCACAACAATATTTGCATCTAGAACCTTTGCATTGAGGGCTATCTGAAAATGGCTTTGGCGCTGAAGTTGTCTGTGAATGTGGAGTTGGTGGCATGTGAAACCCGCATGTGGAGCATTCGTTTGTGTGGAATGCCCTACCAGGTTCCTTCCTACATAATACACTCAAAAGGCATTAAGCATAGAGTGTGAAAACTGAGATTCCTTGAGAGCTGCTTGGAAGCCTGATGGTGTGTGAAGTTAGTGAGGCAAATGGAGTTGTTCTCCCACAACAACCACTCGGCTGATTCTTCTTCAATATGTCCTTCACCAACATGCAGTGTTTCCTTGATTGAGTTAGCTCTCACACCAATATTTGCGTCTAGAGCCTTTTAATTGAGGGCTTTGTGAAAACAGCTTTGGTGCTGAAGTTGTCTGTGAATGTGGAGTTGGTGGCATGTGAAACCCGCATGTGGAGCATTGGTTTTTGAGGGTTGCACACCAAGCTTCATTTCAGTCCTATGCACTCAAATGGCATTAAGCATAGAGTGTGAAAACTGAGTTTTCTTGAGAGCTGCTTGGAAGCCTGATGGTGTGTGAAGTTAGTGAGCCAAATGGAGTTGTTCTCCCACAAGAACCACTTGGCTGATTCTTCTTCAATATGCCCTTCACCAACATGCAGTATTTCCTTGATTGAATTAGCTCTCACACCAATATTTGCGTCTAGACCCTTTGCATTGAGGGTTTTGTGAAAACGGCTTTGGCGCTGAAGTTGCCTGTGAATGTGGAGTTGGTGGCATGTGAAACCCGCATGTGGAGCATTGGTTTGTGTGGGATGCTCTACCAGGTTCATTCCTAGATAATGCACTCAAATGGGCATTAAGCATAGAGTGTGAAAAGTGAGTTTTCTTGAGAGCTGCTTGGAAGCCTGATGGTGTGTGAATTTAGTGAGGGAAATGGAGTTGTTCTCCCACAAGAACCACTCGGCTGATTCTTCTTCAATATGCCCTTCACCAACATGCAGTGTTTCCTTGATTGAATTAGCTCTCACACCAATATTTGCGTCTAGAGCCTTTGCATTGAGGGCTATCTGAAAACGGCTGTGGCGCTGAAGTTGCCTGTGAATGTGGAGTTGGTGGCATGTGAAACCCGCATGTGGAGCATTGGTTCATGTTGGGGTGCTCTACCAGGTTCATTCCTAGATAATGCACTCAAAGGGCACTAAGCATAGAGTGTGAAAACTGAGTTTGCTTGAGAGCTGCTTGGAAGCCTGATGGTGTGTGAAGTTAGTGAGGCAAATGGAGTTGTTCTCCCACAAGAACCACTCGGCTGATCCTTCTTCAATATGCCCTTCACCAACATGCAGTGTTTCCTTGATTGAATTAGCTCTCACACCAATGTTTACGTCTAGAGCTTTTGTATTGAGGGCTATCTGAAAACGGCTGTGGCACTGAAGTTGCCTGTGAATGTGGAGTTGGTGGCATGTGAAACCCGCATGTGGAGCATTCGTTTGTGTGGGATGCTCACCAAGCTTCATTTCAGTCCTAGGCTCTCAAAGGGCACTAAGCATAGAGTGTGAAAACTGAGTTTCCTTGAGAGCTGCTTGGAAGCCTGATGGTGTGTGAAGTTAGTGAGCCCAATGGAGTTGTTCTCCCACAAGAACCACTCGGCTGATTCTTCTTCAATATGCCCTTCACCAACATGCAGTGTTTCCTTGATTGAATTAGCTCTCACACAAATATTTGTGTCTAGAGCCTTTGCATTGGGGGCTATCTGAAAACGGCTGTGGCGCTGAAGTTGCCTGTGAATGTGGAGTTGGTGGCATGTGAAACCCGCATGTGGAGCATTGGTTTGTGTGGGATGCTCACCAAGCTTCATTTCAGTCCTAGGCACTCGAAGCGTACTAAGCATAGAGTGTGAAAACTGAGTTTGCTTGAGAGCTGCTTGGAAGCCTGATGGTGTGTGAAGTTAGTGAGCCAAATGGAGTTGTTCTCCCACAAGAACCACTCGGCTGATTCTTCTTCAATATGCCCTTCACCAACATGCAGTGTTTCCTTGATTGAATTAGCTCCCACACCAATATTTGCGTCTAGAGCCTTTGCATTGAGGGCTGTCTGAAAACGTCTGTGGCGCTGAAGTTGCCTGTGAATGTGGAGTTGGTGGCATGTGAAACCCGCATGTGGAGCATTCGTTTGTGTGGGATGCTCACCAAGCTTCATTTCAGTCCTAGGCACTCAAAGGGCACTAAGCATAGAGTGTGAAAACAGAGTTTCCTTGAGAGCTGCTTGGAAGCCTGATGGTGTGTGAAGTTAGTGAGCCAAATGGAGTTGTTCTCCCACAAGAACCACTCGGCTGATTCTTCTTCAATATGCCCTACACCAACATGCAGTATTTCCTTGATTGAATTAGCTCTCACACCAATATTTGCGTCTAGAGCCTTTGCATTGAGGGCTATCTGAAAACGGCTGTGGCACTGAAGTTGCCTGTGAATGTGGAGTTGGTGGCATGTGAAACCCGCATGTGGAGCATTGGTTTGTGTGGGATGCTCACCAAGCTTCATTTCAGTCCTAGGCACTCAAAGGGCACTAAGCATAGAGTGTGAAACCTGAGTTTCCTTGAGAGCTGCTTCGAAGCCTGATGGTGTGTGAAGTTAGTGAGCCAAATGGAGTTGTTCTCCCACAAGAACCACTCGGCTGATTCTTCTTCAATATGGCCTTCACCAACATGCAGTGTTTCCTTGATTGAATTAGCTCTCACACCAACATTTGCGTCTAGAGCCTTTGCATTGAGGGCTATCTGAAAACGGCTTTGGCGCTGAAGTTGCCTGTGAATGTGGAGTTGGTGGCATGTGAAACACGCATGTGGAGCATTCGTTTGTGTGGGATGCTCACCAAGCTTCATTTCAGTCCTAGGCTCTCAAAGGGCACAAAGCATAGAGTGTGAAAACTGAGTTTGCTTGACAGCTGCTTGGAAGCCTGATGGTGTGTGAAGTTAGTGAGCCAAATGGAGTTGTTCTCCCACAAGAACCACTTGGCTGATTCTTCTTCAATATGCCCTTCACCAACATGCAGTGTTTCCTTGATTGAATTAGCTCTCACAGAAATATTTGTGTCTAGAGCCTTTGCATTGGGGGCTATCTGAAAACGGCTGTGGCGCTGAAGTTGCCTGTGAATGTGGAGTTGGTGGCATGTGAAACCCGCATGTGGAGCATTCGTTTGTGTGGGATGCTCACCAAGCTTCATTTCAGTCCTAGGCTCTCAAAGGGCACTAAGCATAGAGTGTGAAAACAGAGTTTCCTTGAGAGCTGCTTGGAAGCCTGATGGTGTGTGAAGTTAGTGAGCCAAATGGAGTTGTTCTCCCACAAGAACCACTCGGCTGATTCTTCTTCAATATGCCCTTCACCAACATGCAGTGTTTCCTTGATTGAATTAGCTCTCACACAAATATTTGTGTCTAGAGCCTTTGCATTGGGGGCTATCTGAAAACGGCTGTGGCGCTGAAGTTGCCTGTGAATGTGGAGTTGGTGGCATGTGAAACCCGCATGTGGAGCATTCGTTTGTGTGGGATGCTCACCAAGCTTCATTTAAGTCCTAGGCACTCAAAGAGTACTAAGCATAGAGTGTGAAAACTGAGTTTCCTTGAGAGCTGCTTAGAAGCCTGATGGTGTGTGAAGTTAGTGAGCCAAATGGAGTTGTTCTCCCACAAGAACCACTCGGCTGATTCTTCTTCAATATGCCCTACACCAACATGCAGTGTTTCCTTGATTGAATTAGCTCTCACACTAATATTTGCGTCTAGAGCCTTTGCATTGAGGGCTATCTGAAAACGGCTGTGGCGCTGAAGTTGCCTGTGAATGTGGAGTTGGTGGCATGTGAAACCCGCATGTGGAGCATTCGTTTGTGTGGGCTGATCTACCAGGTTCATTCCTAGATAATGCACTCAAAGGGCACTAAGCATAGAGTGTGAAAACTGAGTTTCCTTGAGAGCTGCTTGGAAGCCTGATGGTGTGTGAAGTTAGTGAGCCAAATGGAGTTGTTCTCCCACAAGAACCACTCGGCTGATTCTTCTTCAATATGCCCTTCACCAACATGCAGTGTTTCCTTGATTGAATTAGCTCTCACACAAATATTTGTGTCTAGAGCCTTTGCTTTGGGGGCTATCTGAAAACGGCTGTGGCGCTGAAGTTGCCTGTGAATGTGGAGTTGGTGGCATGTGAAACCCGCATGTGGAGCATTCGTTTGTGTGGGATGCTCACCAAGCTTCATTTAAGTCCTAGGCACTCAAAGAGTACTAAGCATAGAGTGTGAAAACTGAGTTTCCTTGAGAGCTGCTTAGAAGCCTGATGGTGTGTGAAGTTAGTGAGCCAAATGGAGTTGTTCTCCCACAAGAACCACTCGGCTGATTCTTCTTCAATATGCCCTACACCAACATGCAGTGTTTCCTTGATTGAATTAGCTCTCACACTAATATTTGCGTCTAGAGCCTTTGCATTGAGGGCTATCTGAAAACGGCTGTGGCGCTGAAGTTGCCTGTGAATGTGGAGTTGGTGGCATGTGAAACCCGCATGTGGAGCATTCGTTTGTGTGGGCTGATCTACCAGGTTCATTCCTAGATAATGCACTCAAAGGGCACTAAGCATAGAGTGTGAAAACTGAGTTTCCTTGAGAGCTGCTTGGAAGCCTGATGGTGTGTGAAGTTAGTGAGCCAAATGGAGTTGTTCTCCCACAAGAACCACTCGGCTGATTCTTCTTCAATATGCCCTTCACCAACATGCAGTGTTTCCTTGATTGAATTAGCTCTCACACCAATATTTGCGTCTAGAGCCTTTGCATTGAGGGCTATCTGAAAACGGCTGTGGCGCTGAAGTTGCCTGTGAATGTGGAGTTGGTGGCATGTGAAACCCGCATGTGGAGCATTGGTTTGTGTGGGATGCTCACCAAGCTTCATTTCAGTCCTAGGCACTCAAAGGGCACTAAGCATAGAGTGTGAAACCTGAGTTTCCTTGAGAGCTGCTTCGAAGCCTGATGGTGTGTGAAGTTAGTGAGCCAAATGGAGTTGTTCTCCCACAAGAACCACTCGGCTGATTCTTCTTCAATATGCCCTTCACCAACATGCAGTGTTTCCTTGATTGAATTAGCTCTCACACCAATATTTGCGTCTAGAGCCTTTGCATTGAGGGCTATCTGAAAACGGCTTTGGCGCTGAAGTTGCCTGTGAATGTGGAGTTGGTGGCATGTGAAACACGCATGTGGAGCATTCGTTTGTGTGGGATGCTCACCAAGCTTCATTTCAGTCCTAGGCTCTCAAAGGGCACAAAGCATAGAGTGTGAAAACTGAGTTTGCTTGAGAGCTGCTTGGAAGCCTGATGGTGTGTGAAGTTAGTGAGCCAAATGGAGTTGTTCTCCCACAAGAACCACTTGGCTGATTCTTCTTCAATATGCCCTTCACCAACATGCAGTGTTTCCTTGATTGAATTAGCTCTCACAGAAATATTTGTGTCTAGAGCCTTTGCATTGGGGGCTATCTGAAAACGGCTGTGGCGCTGAAGTTGCCTGTGAATGTGGAGTTGGTGGCATGTGAAACCCGCATGTGGAGCATTCGTTTGTGTGGGATGCTCACCAAGCTTCATTTCAGTCCTAGGCTCTCAAAGGGCACTAAGCATAGAGTGTGAAAACAGAGTTTCCTTGAGAGCTGCTTGGAAGCCTGATGGTGTGTGAAGTTAGTGAGCCAAATGGAGTTGTTCTCCCACAAGTACCACTCGGCTGATTTTTCTTCAATATGCCCTACACCAACATGCAGTGTTTCCTTGATTGAATTAGCTCTCACACCAATATTTGCGTCTAGAGCCTTTGCATTGAGGGCTATCTGAAAACGGCTGTGGCGCTGAAGTTGCCTGTGAATGTGGAGTTGGTGGCATGTGAAACCCGCATGTGGAGCATTGGTTTGTGTGGGATGCTCACCAAGCTTCATTTCAGTCCTAGGCACTCAAAGGGCACTAAGCATAGAGTGTGAAACCTGAGTTTCCTTGAGAGCTGCTTCGAAGCCTGATGGTGTGTGAAGTTAGTGAGCCAAATGGAGTTGTTCTCCCACAAGAACCACTCGGCTGATTCTTCTTCAATATGGCCTTCACCAACATGCAGTGTTTCCTTGATTGAATTAGCTCTCACACCAACATTTGCGTCTAGAGCCTTTGCATTGAGGGCTATCTGAAAACGGCTTTGGCGCTGAAGTTGCCTGTGAATGTGGAGTTGGTGGCATGTGAAACACGCATGTGGAGCATTCGTTTGTGTGGGATGCTCACCAAGCTTCATTTCAGTCCTAGGCTCTCAAAGGGCACAAAGCATAGAGTGTGAAAACTGAGTTTGCTTGAGAGCTGCTTGGAAGCCTGATGGTGTGTGAAGTTAGTGAGCCAAATGGAGTTGTTCTCCCACAAGAACCACTTGGCTGATTCTTCTTCAATATGCCCTTCACCAACATGCAGTGTTTCCTTGATTGAATTAGCTCTCACAGAAATATTTGTGTCTAGAGCCTTTGCATTGGGGGCTATCTGAAAACGGCTGTGGCGCTGAAGTTGCCTGTGAATGTGGAGTTGGTGGCATGTGAAACCCGCATGTGGAGCATTCGTTTGTGTGGGATGCTCACCAAGCTTCATTTCAGTCCTAGGCTCTCAAAGGGCACAAAGCATAGAGTGTGAAAACAGAGTTTCCTTGAGAGCTGCTTGGAAGCCTGATGGTGTGTGAAGTTAGTGAGCCAAATGGAGTTGTTCTCCCACAAGAACCACTCGGCTGATTCTTCTTCAATATGCCCTTCACCAACATGCAGTGTTTCCTTGATTGAATTAGCTCTCACACAAATATTTGTGTCTAGAGCCTTTGCATTGGGGGCTATCTGAAAACGGCTGTGGCGCTGAAGTTGCCTGTGAATGTGGAGTTGGTGGCATGTGAAACCCGCATGTGGAGCATTCGTTTGTGTGGGATGCTCACCAAGCTTCATTTAAGTCCTAGGCACTCAAAGAGTACTAAGCATAGAGTGTGAAAACTGAGTTTCCTTGAGAGCTGCTTAGAAGCCTGATGGTGTGTGAAGTTAGTGAGCCAAATGGAGTTGTTCTCCCACAAGAACCACTCGGCTGATTCTTCTTCAATATGCCCTACACCAACATGCAGTGTTTCCTTGATTGAATGAGCTCTCACACTAATATTTGCGTCTAGAGCCTTTGCATTGAGGGCTATCTGAAAACGGCTGTGGCGCTGAAGTTGCCTGTGAATGTGGAGTTGGTGGCATGTGAAACCCGCATGTGGAGCATTCGTTTGTGTGGGCTGATCTACCAGGTTCATTCCTAGATAATGCACTCAAAGGGCACTAAGCATAGAGTGTGAAAACTGAGTTTCCTTGAGAGCTGCTTGGAAGCCTGATGGTGTGTGAAGTTAGTGAGCCAAATGGAGTTGTTCTCCCACAAGAACCACTCGGCTGATTCTTCTTCAATATGCCCTTCACCAACATGCAGTGTTTCCTTGATTGAATTAGCTCTCACACAAATATTTGCGTCTAGAGCCTTTGCATTGGGGGCTATCTGAAAACGGCTGTGGCGCTGAAGTTGCCTGTGAATGTGGAGTTGGTGGCATGTGAAACCCGCATGTGGAGCATTCGTTTGTGTGGGATGCTCACCAAGCTTCATTTAAGTCCTAGGCACTCAAAGAGTACTAAGCATAGAGTGTGAAAACTGAGTTTCCTTGAGAGCTGCTTAGAAGCCTGATGGTGTGTGAAGTTAGTGAGCCAAATGGAGTTGTTCTCCCACAAGAACCACTCGGCTGATTCTTCTTCAATATGCCCTACACCAACATGCAGTGTTTCCTTGATTGAATTAGCTCTCACACTAATATTTGCGTCTAGAGCCTTTGCATTGAGGGCTATCTGAAAACGGCTGTGGCGCTGAAGTTGCCTGTGAATGTGGAGTTGGTGGCATGTGAAACCCGCATGTGGAGCATTCGTTTGTGTGGGCTGATCTACCAGGTTCATTCCTAGATAATGCACTCAAAGGGCACTAAGCATAGAGTGTGAAAACTGAGTTTCCTTGAGAGCTGCTTGGAAGCCTGATGGTGTGTGAAGTTAGTGAGCCAAATGGAGTTGTTCTCCCACAAGAACCACTCGGCTGATTCTTCTTCAATATGCCCTTCACCAACATGCAGTGTTTCCTTGATTGAATTAGCTCTCACACCAATATTTGCGTCTAGAGCCTTTGCATTGAGGGCTATCTGAAAACGGCTGTGGCGCTGAAGTTGCCTGTGAATGTGGAGTTGGTGGCATGTGAAACCCGCATGTGGAGCATTGGTTTGTGTGGGATGCTCACCAAGCTTCATTTAAGTCCTAGGCACTCAAAGGGCACTAAGCATAGAGTGTGAAACCTGAGTTTCCTTGAGAGCTGCTTCGAAGCCTGATGGTGTGTGAAGTTAGTGAGCCAAATGGAGTTGTTCTCCCACAAGAACCACTCGGCTGATTCTTCTTCAATATGGACTTCACCAACATGCAGTGTTTCCTTGATTGAATTAGCTCTCACACCCAACATTTGCGTCTAGAGCCTTTGCATTGAGGGGCTATCTGAAAACGGCTTTGGCGCTGAAGTTGCCTGTGAATGTGGAGTTGGTGGCATGTGAAACACGCATGTGGAGCATTCGTTTGTGTGGGATGCTCACCAAGCTTCATTTCAGTCCTAGGCTCTCAAAGGGCACAAAGCATAGAGTGTGAAAACTGAGTTTGCTTGAGAGCTGCTTGGAAGCCTGATGGTGTGTGAAGTTAGTGAGCCAAATGGAGTTGTTCTCCCACAAGAACCACTTGGCTGATTCTTCTTCAATATGCCCTTCACCAACATGCAGTGTTTCCTTGATTGAATTAGCTCTCACAGAAATATTTGTGTCTAGAGCCTTTGCATTGGGGGCTATCTGAAAACGGCTGTGGCGCTGAAGTTGCCTGTGAATGTGGAGTTGGTGGCATGTGAAACCCGCATGTGGAGCATTCGTTTGTGTGGGATGCTCACCAAGCTTCATTTCAGTCCTAGGCTCTCAAAGGGCACTAAGCATAGAGTGTGAAAACAGAGTTTCCTTGAGAGCTGCTTGGAAGCCTGATGGTGTGTGAAGTTAGTGAGCCAAATGGAGTTGTTCTCCCACAAGTACCACTCGGCTGATTCTTCTTCAATATGCCCTTCACCAACATGCAGTGTTTCCTTGATTGAATTAGCTCTCACACCAATATTTGCGTCTAGAGCCTTTGCATTGAGGGCTATCTGAAAACGGCTGTGGCGCTGAAGTTGCCTGTGAATGTGGAGTTGGTGGCATGTGAAACCCGCATGTGGAGCATTCGTTTGTGTGGGATGCTCTACCAGGATCATTCCTAGATAATGCACTCAAAGGGCACTAAGCATAGAGTGTGAAAACTGAGTTTGCTTGAGAGCTGCTTAGAAGCCTGATGGTGTGTGAAGTTAGTGAGCCAAATGGAGTTGTTCTCCCACAAGAACCACTCGGCTGATTCTTCTTCAATATGCCCTTCACCAACATGCAGTGTTTCCTTGATTGAATTAGCTCCCACACCAATATTTGCGTCTAGAGCCTTTGCATTGAGGGCTATCTGAAAACGGCTGTGGCGCTGAAGTTGCCTGTGAATGTGGAGTTGGTGGCATGTGAAACCCGCATGTGGAGCATTCGTTTGTGTGGGATGCTCACCAAGCTTCATTTCAGTCCTAGGCACTCAAAGGGCACTAAGCATAGAGTGTGAAAACAGAGTTTCCTTGAGAGCTGCTTGGAAGCTTGATGGTGTGTGAAGTTAGTGAGCCAAATGGAGTTGTTCTCCCACAAGAACCACTTGGCTGATTCTTCTTCAATATGCCCTACACCAACATGCAGTGTTTCCTTGATTGAATTAGCTCTCACACCAATATTTGCGTCGAGAGCCTTTGCATTGAGGGCTATCTGAAAACGGCTGTGGCGCTGAAGTTGCCTGTGAATGTGGAGTTGGTGGCATGTGAAACCCGCATGTGGAGCATTCGTTTGTGTGGGATGCTCTACCAGGATCATTCCTAGATAATGCACTCAAAGGGCACTAAGCATAGAGTGTGAAAACTGAGTTTCCTTGAGAGCTGCTTGGAAGCCTGATGGTGTGTGAAGTTAGTAAGCCAAATGGAGTTGTTCTCCCACAAGAACCACTTGGCTGATTCTTCTTCAATATGCCCTTCACCAACATGCAGTGTTTCCTTGATTGAATTAGCTCTCACACCAATATTTGCGTCTAGAGCCTTTGCATTGGGGACTATCTGAAAACGGCTGTGTCGCTGAAGTTGCCTGTGAATGTGGAGTTGGTGGCATGTGAAACCCGCATGTGGAGCATTCGTTTGTGTGGGATGCTCTACCAGGATCATTCCTAGATAATGCACTCAAAGGGCACTAAGCATAGAGTGTGAAAACTGAGTTTCCTTGAGAGCTGCTTGGAAGCCTGATGGTGTGTGAAGTTAGTGAGCCAAATGGAGTTGTTCTCCCACAAGAACCACTCGGCTGATTCTTCTACAATATGCCCTTCACCAACATGCAGTGTTTCCTTGATTGAATTAGCTCTCACACAAACATATGTGTCTAGAGCCTTTGCATTGAGGGCTATCTGAAAACGGCTGTGGCGCTGAAGTTGCCTGTGAATGTGGAGTTGGTGGCATGTGAAACCCGCATGTGGAGCATTCGTTTGTGTGGGATGCTCACCAAGCTTCATTTCAGTCTTAGGCACTCGTAGAGAACTAAGCATAGAGTGTGAAAACAGTTTCCTTGAGAGCTGCTTGGAATCCTGATGGTGTGTGAAGTTAGTGAGCCAAATGGAGTTGTTCTCCCACAAGAACCACTCGGCTGATTCTTATTCAATATGCCCTACACCAACATGCAGTGTTTCCTTGATTGAATTAGCTCTCACACCAATATTTGCGTCTAGAGCCTTTGCATTGAGGGCTATCTGAAAACGGCTGTGGCGCTGAAGTTGCCTGTGAATGTGGAGTTGGTGGCATGTGAAACCCGCATGTGGAGCATTCGTTTGTGTGGGATGCTCTACCAGATCATTCCTAGATAATGCACTCAAAGGGCACTAAGCATAGAGTGTGAAACTGAGTTTCCTTGAGAGCTGCTTGGAAGCCTGATGGTGTGTGAAGTTCGTGAGCCAAATGGAGTTGTTCTCCACAAGAACCACTCGGCTGATTCTTCTTCATATGCCCTTCACCAACATGCAGTGTTTCCTTGATTGAATTAGCTCTCACACCAATGTTTACGTCTAGAGCTTTTGTATTGAGGGCTATCTGAAAACGGCTGTGGCGCTGAATTTGCCTGTGAATGTGGAGTGGTGGCATGTGAAACCCGCATGTGGAGCATTCGTTTGTGTGGGATGCTCTACCAGGATCATTCCTAGATAATGCACTCAAAGGGCACTAAGCATAGAGTGTGATAACTGAGTTTCCTTGAGAGCTGCTTGGAAGCCTGATGGTGTGTGAAGTTAGTGAGCCAAATGAAGTTGTTCTCCCACAAGAACCACTCGGCTGATTCGTCTTCAATATGCCCTACACCAACATGCAGTGTTTCCTTGATTGAATTAGCTCTCACACTAATATTTGCGGTCTAGAGCCTTTGCATTGAGGGCTATCTGAAAACGGCTGTGGCGTTGAAGTTGCCTGTGAATGTGGAGTTGGTGGCATGTGAAACCCGCATGTGGAGCATTCGTTTGTGTGGGATGCTCACCAAGCTTCATTTCAGTCCCTAGGCTCTCAAAGGGCACTAAGCATAGAGTGTGAAAACTGAGTTTGCTTGAGAGCTGCTTGGAAGCCTGATGGTGTGGTGAAGTTAGTGAGCCAAATGGAGTTGTTCTCCCACAAGAACCACTCGGCTGATTCTTCTTCAATATTGCCCTTCACCAACATGCAGTGTTTCCTTGATTGAATTAGCTCTACACCAACATTTGTGTCTAGAGCCGTTGCATTGGGGGCTATCTGGAAAACGGCTGTGGCGCTGAAGTTGCCTGTGAATGTGGAGTTGGTGGCATGTGAAACCCGCATGTGGAGCATTCGTTTGTGTGGGATGCTCTACCAGGTTCATTCTAGATAATGCAGTCAAAGGGCACTAAGCATAGAGTGTGAAAACTGAGTTTCCTTGAGAGCTGCTTGGAAGCCTGATGGTGTGTGAAGTTAGTGAGCCAAATGAGTTGTTCCTCCCACAAGAACCACTCGGCTGATTCTTCTTCAATATGCCCTACACCAACATGCAGTGTTTCCTTGATTGAATTAGCTCTCACACCAATATTTGTGTCTAGAGCCTTTGCATTGAGGGCTATCTGAAAACGGCTGTGAAGCTGAAGTTGCCTGTGAATGTGGAGTTGGTGGCATGTGAAACCCGCATGTGGAGCATTCGTTTCTGTGGGATGCTCTACCAGGTTCATTCCTAGATAATGCACTCAAAGGGCACTAGCATAGAGTGTGAAACTGAGTTTCCTTGAGAGCTGCTTGGAAGCCTGATGGTGTGTGAAGTTAGTGAGCCCAATGGAAGTTGTTCTCCCACAAGAACCACACTCGGCTGATTCTTCTTTCAATATGCCCCTTCACCAACATGCAGTGTTTCCTTGATTGAATTAGCTCTCACACCAATATTTGCGTCTAGAGCCTTTGCATTGGGGACTATCTGAAAACGGCTGTGTCCGCTGAAGTTGCCTGTGAATGTGGAGTTGGTGGCATGTGAAACCCCGCATGTGGAGCATTCGTTTGTGTGGGATGCTCTACCAGGTCATTCCTAGATAATGCACTCAAAGGGCACTAAGCATAGAGTGTGAAAACTGAGTTTCCTTGAGAGCTGCTTGGAAGCCTGATGGTGTGTGAAGTTAAGTGAGCCAAATGGAGTTGTTCTCCACAAGAACCACTACGGCTGATTCTTCTTCAATATGCCCTTCACCAACATGCAGTGTTTCCTTGATTGAATTAGCTCTTACACAAATATTGCGTCTAGAGCCTTTGCATTGAGGGCTATCCTGAAAACGGCTGTGGCGCTGAAGTTGCCTGTGAATGTGGAGTTGGTGGCATGTGAACCCGCATGTGGAGCATTCGTTTGTGTGGGATGCTCACCAAGCTTCATTTCAGTCCTAGGCTCTCAAAGGGCACTAAGCATAGAGTGTGAAAACTGAGTTTCCTTGAGAGCTGCTTGGGAAGCCTGATGGTGTGTGAAGTTAGTGAGCCCAATGGAGTTGTTCTCCCACAAGAACCACTCGGCCTGATTCTTCTTCAATATGA
>NW_026700167.1:0-73424 GCF_030435755.1 Ochotona princeps
TAAGTTGCCTGTGAATGTGGAGTTGGTGGCATGTGAAACCCGCATGTGGAGCATTCGTTTCTGTGTGGGATGCTCTACCAGGTTCATTCCTAGATAATGCCCTCAAAGGGCACTAAGCATAGAGTGTGAAAACTGAGTTTCCTTGAGAGCTGCTTGGAAGCCTGATGGTGTGTGAAGTTAGAGAGCCAAATGGAGTTGTTCTCGCACAAGAACCACTCGGCTGATCCTTCTTCAATATGCCCTTCACCAACATGCAGTGTTTCCTTGATTGAATTAGCTCTCACACCAATATTTGCGTCTAGAGCCTTTGCATTGAGGGCTATCTGAAAACGGCTGTGGCGCTGAAGTTGCCTGTGAATGTGGAGTTGGTGGCATGTGAAACCCGCATGTGGAGCATTCGTTTGTGTGGGATGCTCTACCAGGTTCATTCCTAGATAATGCACTCAAAGGGCACTAAGCATAGAGTGTGAAAACTGAGTTTCCTTGAGAGCTGCTTGGAAGCCTGATGGTGTGTGAAGTTAGTGAGCCAAATGGAGTTGTTCTCCCACAAGAACCACTCGGCTGATCCTTCTTCAATATGCCCTTCACCAACATGCAGTGTTTCCTTGATTGAATTAGCTCTCACACCAATATTTGCATCTAGAGCCTTTGCATTGAGGGCTATCTGAAAACGGCTGTGGCGCTGAAGTTGCCTGTGAATGTGGAGTTGGTGGCATGTGAAACCCGCATGTGGAGCATTCGTTTGTGTGGGATGCTCACCAAGCACCATTTCAGTCCTAGGCACTCAAAGGGCACTAAGCATAGAGTGTGAAAACTGAGTTTCCTTGAGAGCTGCTTGGAAGCCTGATGGTGTGTGAAGTTAGTGAGCCAAATGGAGTTGTTCTCGCACAAGAACCACTCGCAAGATCCTTCTTAAATATGCCCTTCACCAACATGCAGTGTTTCCTTGATTGAATTAGCTCTCACACCAATATTTGCGACTAGAGCCTTTGCATTGAGGGCTATCTGAAAACTGCTCTGGCGCTGAAGTTGCCTGTGAATGTGGAGTTGGTGGCATGTGAAACCCGCATGTGGAGCATTCGTTTGTGTGGGATGCTCACCAAGCTTCATTTCAGTCCTAAGCACTCAAAGGGCACTAAGCATAGAGTGTGAAAACTGAGTTACCTTGAGAGCTGCTTGGAAGCCTGATGGTGTGTGAAGTTAGTGAGCCCAATGGAGTTGTTCTCCCACAAGAACCACTCGGCTGATCCTTCTTCAATATGCCCTTCACCAACATGCAGTGTTTCCTTGATTGAATTAGCTCTCACACCAATATTTGCGTCTAGAGCCTTTGCATTGAGGGCTATCTGAAAACGGCTGTGGCGCTGAAGTTGCCTGTGAATGTGGAGTTGGTGGCATGTGAAACCCGCATGTGGAGCATTCGTTTGTGTGGGATGCTCTACCAGGTTCATTGCTAGATAATGCACTCAAAGGGCACTAAGCATAGAGTGTGAAAACTGAGTTTGCTTGAGAGCTGCTTGGAAGCCTGATGGTGTGTGAAGTTAGTGAGCCAAATGGAGTTGTTCTCCCACAAGAACCACTCGGCTGATCCTTCTTCAATATGCCCTTCACCAACATGCAGTGTTTCCTTGATTGAATTAGCTCTCACACCAATATTTGCGTCTAGAGCCTTTGCTTTGAGGGCTATCTGAAAACGGCTGTGGCGCTGAAGTTGCCTGTGAATGTGGAGTTGGTGGCATGTGAAACCCGCATGTGGAGCATTCGTTTGTGTGGGATGCTCTACCAGGTTCATTCCTAGACAATGCACTCAAAGGGCACTAAGCATAGAGTGTGAAAACTGAGTTTCCTTGAGAGCTGCTTGGAAGCCTGATGGTGTGTGAAGTTAGTGAGCCAAATGGAGTTGTTCTCCCACAAGAACCACTCGGCTGATCCTTCTTCAATATGCCCTTCACCAACATGCATTGTTTCCTTGATTGAATTAGCTCTCACACCAATATTTGCGTCTAGAGCCTTTGCATTGAGGGCTATCTGAAAACGGCTGTGGCGTTGAAGTTGCCTGTGAATGTGGAGTTGGTGGCATGTGAAACCCGCATGTGCAGCATTCGTTTGTGTGTGGGATGCTCTACCAGGTTCATTGCTAGATAATGCACTCAAAGGGCACTAAGCATAGAGTGTGAAAACTGAGTTTCCTTGAGAGCTGCTTGGAAGCCTGATGGTGTGTGAAGTTAGTGAGCCAAATGGAGTTGTTCTCCCACAAGAACCACTCGGCTGATCCTTCTTCAATATGCCCTTCACCAACATGCAGTGTTTCCTTGATTGAATTAGCTCTCACACCAATATTTGCGTCTAGAGCCTTTGCATTGATGGCTATCTGAAAACGGCTGTGGCGCTGAAGTTGCCTGTGAATGTGGAGTTGGTGGCATGTGAAACCCGCATGTGGAGCATTGATTTGTGTGCTATGCTCTACCAGGTTCATTGCTAGATAATGCACTCAAAGGGCACTAAGCATAGAGTGTGAAAACTGAGTTTCCTTGAGAGCTGCTTGGAAGCCTGATGGTGTGTGAAGTTAGTGAGCCAAATGGAGTTGTTCTCCCACAAGAACCACTCGGCTGATCCTTCTTCAATATGCCCTTCACCAACATGCAGTGTTTCCTTGATTGAATTAGCTCTCACACCAATATTTGCGTCTAGAGCCTTTGCTTTGAGGGCTATCTGAAAACGGCTGTGGCGCTGAAGTTGCCTGTGAATGTGGAGTTGGTGGCATGTGAAAGCCGCAAGTGGAACATTCGTTTGTGTGGGATGCTCACCAAGGTTCATTTCAGTCCTAGGCACTCAAAGGGCACTAAGCATAGAGTGTGAAAACTGAGTTTCCTTGAGAGCTGCTTGGAAGCCTGATGGTGTGTGAAGTTAGTGAGCCAAATGGAGTTGTTCTCGCACAAGAACCACTCGGCTGATCCTTCTTCAGTATGCCCTTCACCAACATGCAGTGTTTCCTTGATTGAATTAGCTCTCACACCAATATTTGCGTCTAGAGCCTTTGCATTGTGGGCTATCTGAAAACGGCTGTGGCGCTGAAGTTGCCTGTGAATGTGGAGTTGGTGGCATGTGAAACCCGCATGTGGAGCATTCGTTTGTGTGGGATGCTCTACCAGGTTCATTCCCTAGATAATGCACTCAAAGGGCACTAAGCATAGAGTGTGAAAACTGAGTTTCCTTGAGAGCTGCTTGGAAGCCTGATGGTGTGTGAAGTTAGTGAGCCAAATGGAGTTGTTCTCCCACAAGAACCACTCGGCTGATCCTTCTTCAATATGCCCTTCACCAACATGCAGTGTTTCCTTGATTGAATTAGCTCTCACACCAATATTTGCGTCTAGAGTCTTTGCATTGAGGGCTATCTGAAAACGGCTGTGGCGCTGAAGTTGCCTGTGAATGTGGAGTTGGTGGCATGTGAAACCCGCATGTGGAGCATTCGTTTGTGTGGGATGCTCACCAAGCTTCATTTCAGTCCTAGGCACTCAAAGGGCACTAAGCATAGAGTGTGAAAACTGAGTTTCCTTGAGAGCTGCTTGGAAGCCTGATGGTGTGTGAAGTTAGTGAGCCAAATGGAGTTGTTCTCGCACAAGAACCACTCGGCTGATCCTTCTTCAATATGCCCTTCACCAACATGCAGTGTTTCCTTGATTGAATTAGCTCTCACACCAATATTTGCGTCTAGAGCCTTTGCATTGAGGGCTATCTGAAAACGGCTGTGGCGCTGAAGTTGCCTGTGAATGTGGAGTTGGTGGCATGTGAAACCCGCATGTGGAGCATTCGTTTGTGTGGGATGCTCACCAAGCTTCATTTCAATCCTAAGCACTCAAAGGGCACTAAGCATAGAGTGTGAAAACTGAGTTTCCTTGAGAGCTGCTTGGAAGCCTGATGGTGTGTGAAGTTAGTGAGCCAAATGGAGTTGTTCTCCCACAAGAACCACTCGGCTGATCCTTCTTCAATATGCCCTTCACCAACATGCAGTGTTTCCTTGATTGAATTAGCTCTCACACCAATATTTGTGTCTAGAGCCTTTGCATTGAGGGCTATCTGAAAACGGCTGTGGCGCTGAAGTTGCCTGTGAATGTGGAGTTGGTGGCATGTGAAACCCGCATGTGGAGCATTCGTTTGTGTGGGATGCTCTACCAGGTTCATTGCTAGATAATGCACTCAACGGGCACTAAGCATAGAGTGTGAAAACTGAGTTTCCTTGAGAGCTGCTTGGAAGCCTGATGGTGTGTGAAGTTAGTGAGCCCAATGGAGTTGTTCTCCCACAAGAACCACTCGGCTGATCCTTCTTCAATATGCCCTTCACCAACATGCAGTGTTTCCTTGATTGAATTAGCTCTCACACCAATATTTGCGTCTAGAGCCTTTGCATTGAGGGCTATCTGAAAACGGCTGTGGCGCTGAAGTTGCCTGTGAATGTGGAGTTGGTGGCATGTGAAACCCGCATGTGGAGCATTCGTTTCTGTGTGGGATGCTCTACCAGGTTCATTCCTAGATAATGCCCTCAAAGGGCACTAAGCATAGAGTGTGAAAACTGAGTTTCCTTGAGAGCTGCTTGGAAGCCTGATGGTGTGTGAAGTTAGAGAGCCAAATGGAGTTGTTCTCGCACAAGAACCACTCGGCTGATCCTTCTTCAATATGCCCTTCACCAACATGCAGTGTTTCCTTGATTGAATTAGCTCTCACACCAATATTTGCGTCTAGAGCCTTTGCATTGAGGGCTATCTGAAAACGGCTGTGGCGCTGAAGTTGCCTGTGAATGTGGAGTTGGTGGCATGTGAAACCCGCATGTGGAGCATTCGTTTGTGTGGGATGCTCTACCAGGTTCATTCCTAGATAATGCTCTCAAAAGGCACTAAGCATAGAGTGTGGAAACTGAGTTTCCTTGAGAGCTGCTTGGAAGCCTGATGGTGTGTGAAGTTAGTGAGCCAAATGGAGTTGTTCTCGCACAAGAACCACTCGGCTGATCCTTCTTCAATATGCCCTTCACCAACATGCAGTGTTTCCTGGATTGAATTAGCTCTCACACCAATATTTGCGTCTAGAGCCTTTGCATTGAGGGCTATCTGAAAACGGCTGTGGCGCTGAAGTTGCCTGTGAATGTGGAGTTGGTGGCATGTGAAACCCGCATGTGGAGCATTGATTTGTGTGGGATGCTCTACCAGGTTCATTGCTAGATAATGCACTCAAAGGGCACTAAGCATAGAGTGTGAAAACTGAGTTTCCTTGAGAGCTGCTTGGAAGCCTGATGGTGTGTGAAGTTAGTGAGCCCAATGGAGTTGTTCTCCCACAAGAACCACTCTGCTGATCCTTCTTCAATATGCCCTTCACCAACATGCAGTGTTTCCTTGATTGAATTAGCTCTCACACCATTATTTGCGTCGAGAGCCTTTGCATTGAGGGCTATCTGAAAACGGCTGTGGCGCTGAAGTTGCCTGTGAATGTGGAGTTGGTGGCATGTGAAAGCCGCAAGTGGAACATTCGTTTGTGTGGGATGCTCACCAAGGTTCATTTCAGTCCTAGGCACTCAAAGGGCACTAAGCATAGAGTGTGAAAACTGAGTTTCCTTGAGAGCTGCTTGGAAGCCTGATGGTGTGTGAAGTTAGTGAGCCAAATGGAGTTGTTCTCGCACAAGAACCACTCGGCTGATCCTTCTTCAGTATGCCCTTCAGCAACATGCAGTGTTTCCTTGATTGAATTAGCTCTCACACCAATATTTGCGTCTAGAGCCTTTGCATTGAGGGCTATCTGAAAACGGCTGTGGCGCTGAAGTTGCCTGTGAATGTGGAGTTGGTGGCATGTGAAACCCGCATGTGGAGCATTCGTTTGTGTGGGATGCTCTACCAGGTTCATTCCTAGATAATGCACTCAAAGGGCACTAAGCATAGAGTGTGAAAACTGAGTTTCCTTGAGAGCTGCTTGGAAGCCTGATGGTGTGTGAAGTTAGTGAGCCAAATGGAGTTGTTCTCCCACAAGAACCACTCGGCGTATCCTTCTTCAATATGCCCTTCACCAACATGAGGTGTTTCCTTGATTGAATTAGCTCTCACACCAATATTTGCATCTAGAGCCTTTGCATTGAGGGCTATCTGAAAACGGCTGTGGCGCTGAAGTTGCCTGTGAATGTGGAGTTGGTGGCATGTGAAACCCGCATGTGGAGCATTCGTTTGTGTGGGATGCTCTACCAGGTTCATTCCTAGACAATGCACTCAAAGGGCACTAAGCATAGAGTGTGAAAACTGAGTTTCCTTGAGAGCTGCTTGGAAGCCTGATGGTGTGTGAAGTTAGTGAGCCAAATGGAGTTGTTCTCCCACAAGAACCACTCGGCTGATCCTTCTTCAATATGCCCTTCACCAACATGCATTGTTTCCTTGATTGAATTAGCTCTCACACCAATATTTGCGTCTAGAGCCTTTGCATTGAGGGCTATCTGAAAACGGCTGTGGCGTTGAAGTTGCCTGTGAATGTGGAGTTGGTGGCATGTGAAACCCGCATGTGCAGCATTCGTTTGTGTGTGGGATGCTCTACCAGGTTCATTGCTAGATAATGCACTCAAAGGGCACTAAGCATAGAGTGTGAAAACTGAGTTTCCTTGAGAGCTGCTTGGAAGCCTGATGGTGTGTGAAGTTAGTGAGCCAAATGGAGTTGTTCTCCCACAAGAACCACTCGGCTGATCCTTCTTCAATATGCCCTTCACCAACATGCAGTGTTTCCTTGATTGAATTAGCTCTCACACCAATATTTGCGTCTAGAGCCTTTGCATTGATGGCTATCTGAAAACGGCTGTGGCGCTGAAGTTGCCTGTGAATGTGGAGTTGGTGGCATGTGAAACCCGCATGTGGAGCATTGATTTGTGTGCTATGCTCTACCAGGTTCATTGCTAGATAATGCACTCAAAGGGCACTAAGCATAGAGTGTGAAAACTGAGTTTCCTTGAGAGCTGCTTGGAAGCCTGATGGTGTGTGAAGTTAGTGAGCCCAATGGAGTTGTTCTCCCACAAGAACCACTCGGCTGATCCTTCTTCAATATGCCCTTCACCAACATGCAGTGTTTCCTTGATTGAATTAGCTCTCACACCAATATTTGCGTCTAGAGCCTTTGCTTTGAGGGCTATCTGAAAACGGCTGTGGCGCTGAAGTTGCCTGTGAATGTGGAGTTGGTGGCATGTGAAAGCCGCAAGTGGAACATTCGTTTGTGTGGGATGCTCACCAAGGTTCATTTCAGTCCTAGGCACTCAAAGGGCACTAAGCATAGAGTGTGAAAACTGAGTTTCCTTGAGAGCTGCTTGGAAGCCTGATGGTGTGTGAAGTTAGTGAGCCAAATGGAGTTGTTCTCGCACAAGAACCACTCGGCTGATCCTTCTTCAGTATGCCCTTCACCAACATGCAGTGTTTCCTTGATTGAATTAGCTCTCACACCAATATTTGCGTCTGGAGCCTTTGCATTGTGGGCTATCTGAAAACATCTGTGGCGCTGAAGTTGCCTGTGAATGTGGAGTTGGTGGCATGTGAAACCCGCATGTGGAGCATTCGTTTGTGTGGGATGCTCTACCAGGTTCATTCCCTAGATAATGCACTCAAAGGGCACTAAGCATAGAGTGTGAAAACTGAGTTTCCTTGAGAGCTGCTTGGAAGCCTGATGGTGTGTGAAGTTAGTGAGCCAAATGGAGTTGTTCTCGCACAAGAACCACTCGGCTGATCCTTCTTCAATATGCCCTTCACCAACATGCAGTGTTTCCTTGATTGAATTAGCTCTCACACCAATATTTGCGTCTAGAGCCTTTGCATTGAGGGCTATCTGAAAACGGCTGTGGCGCTGAAGTTGCCTGTGAATGTGGAGTTGGTGGCATGTGAAACCCGCATGTGGAGCATTCGTTTGTGTGGGATGCTCACCAAGCTTCATTTCAATCCTAAGCACTCAAAGGGCACTAAGCATAGAGTGTGAAAACTGAGTTTCCTTGAGAGCTGCTTGGAAGCCTGATGGTGTGTGAAGTTAGTGAGCCAAATGGAGTTGTTCTCCCACAAGAACCACTCGGCTGATCCTTCTTCAATATGCCCTTCACCAACATGCAGTGTTTCCTTGATTGAATTAGCTCTCACACCAATATTTGTGTCTAGAGCCTTTGCATTGAGGGCTATCTGAAAACGGCTGTGGCGCTGAAGTTGCCTGTGAATGTGGAGTTGGTGGCATGTGAAACCCGCATGTGGAGCATTCGTTTGTGTGGGATGCTCTACCAGGTTCATTGCTAGATAATGCACTCAAAGGGCACTAAGCATAGAGTGTGAAAACTGAGTTTCCTTGAGAGCTGCTTGGAAGCCTGATGGTGTGTGAAGTTAGTGAGCCAAATGGAGTTGTTCTCCCACAAGAACCACTCGGCGTATCCTTCTTCAATATGCCCTTCACCAACATGCAGTGTTTCCTTGATTGAATTAGCTCTCACACCAATATTTGCGTCTAGAGCCTTTGCATTGAGGGCTATCTGAAAACGGCTGTGGCGCTGAAGTTGCCTGTGAATGTGGAGTTGGTGGCATGTGAAACCCGCATGTGGAGCATTCGTTTCTGTGTGGGATGCTCTACCAGGTTCATTCCTAGATAATGCACTCAAAGGGCACTAAGCATAGAGTGTGAAAACTGAGTTTCCTTGAGAGCTGCTTGGAAGCCTGATGGTGTGTGAAGTTAGAGAGCCAAATGGAGTTGTTCTCGCACAAGAACCACTCGGCTGATCCTTCTTCAATATGCCCTTCACCAACATGCAGTGTTTCCTTGATTGAATTAGCTCTCACACCAATATTTGCGTCTAGAGCCTTTGCATTGAGGGCTATCTGAAAACGGCTGTGGCGCTGAAGTTGCCTGTGAATGTGGAGTTGGTGGCATGTGAAACCCGCATGTGGAGCATTCGTTTGTGTGGGATGCTCTTCCAGGTTCATTCCTAGATAATGCTCTCAAAAGGCACTAAGCATAGAGTGTGAAAACTGAGTTTCCTTGAGAGCTGCTTGGAAGCCTGATGGTGTGTGAAGTTAGTGAGCCAAATGGAGTTGTTCTCGCACAAGAACCACTCGGCTGATCCTTCTTCAATATGCCCTTCACCAACATGCAGTGTTTCCTTGATTGAATTAGCTCTCACACCAATATTTGCGTCTAGAGCCTTTGCATTGAGGGCTATCTGAAAACGGCTGTGGCGCTGAAGTTGCCTGTGAATGTGGAGTTGGTGGCATGTGAAACCCGCATGTGGAGCATTGATTTGTGTGGGATGCTCTACCTGGTTCATTGCTAGATAATGCACTCAAAGGGCACTAAGCATAGAGTGTGAAAACTGAGTTTCCTTGAGAGCTGCTTGGAAGCCTGATGGTGTGTGAAGTTAGTGAGCCCAATGGAGTTGTTCTCCCACAAGAACCACTCGGCTGATCCTTCTTCAATATGCCCTTCACCAACATGCAGTGTTTCCTTGATTGAATTAGCTCTCACACCAACATTTGTGTCTAGAGCCTTTGCATTGAGGGCTATCTGAAAACGGCTGTGGCGCTGAAGTTGCCTGTGAATGTGGAGTTGGTGGCATGTGAAAGCCGCAAGTGGAACATTCGTTTGTGTGGGATGCTCACCAAGGTTCATTTCAGTCCTAGGCACTCAAAGGGCACTAAGCATAGAGTGTGAAAACTGAGTTTCCTTGAGAGCTGCTTGGAAGCCTGATGGTGTGTGAAGTTAGTGAGCCAAATGGAGTTGTTCTCGCACAAGAACCACTCGGCTGATCCTTCTTCAGTATGCCCTTCAGCAACATGCAGTGTTTCCTTGATTGAATTAGCTCTCACACCAATATTTGCGTCTAGAGCCTTTGCATTGAGGGCTATCTGAAAACGGCTGTGGCGCTGAAGTTGCCTGTGAATGTGGAGTTGGTGGCATGTGAAACCCGCATGTGGAGCATTCGTTTGTGTGGGATGCTCTACCAGGTTCATTCCTAGATAATGCACTCAAAGGGCACTAAGCATAGAGTGTGAAAACTGAGTTTCCTTGAGAGCTGCTTGGAAGCCTGATGGTGTGTGAAGTTAGTGAGCCAAATGGAGTTGTTCTCCCACAAGAACCACTCGGCGTATCCTTCTTCAATATGCCCTTCACCAACATGAGGTGTTTCCTTGATTGAATTAGCTCTCACACCAATATTTGCATCTAGAGCCTTTGCATTGAGGGCTATCTGAAAACGGCTGTGGCGCTGAAGTTGCCTGTGAATGTGGAGTTGGTGGCATGTGAAACCCGCATGTGGAGCATTCGTTTGTGTGGGATGCTCACCAAGCACCATTTCAGTCCTAGGCACTCAAAGGGCACTAAGCATAGAGTGTGAAAACTGAGTTACCTTGAGAGCTGCTTGGAAGCCTGATGGTGTGTGAAGTTAGTGAGCCAAATGGAGTTGTTCTCGCACAAGAACCACTCGCAAGATCCTTCTTCAATATGCCCTTCACCAACATGCAGTGTTTCCTTGATTGAATTAGCTCTCACACCAATATTTGCGACTAGAGCCTTTGCATTGAGGGCTATCTGAAAACGGCTCTGGCGCTGAAGTTGCCTGTGAATGTGGAGTTGGTGGCATGTGAAACCCGCATGTGGAGCATTCGTTTGTGTGGAATGCTCACCAAGCTTCATTTCAGTCCTAAGCACTCAAAGGGCACTAAGCATAGAGTGTGAAAACTGAGTTACCTTGAGAGCTGCTTGGAAGCCTGATGGTGTGTGAAGTTAGTGATCCAAATGGAGTTGTTCTCCCACAAGAACCACTCGGCTGATCCTTCTTCAATATGCCCTTCACCAACATGGAGTGTTTCCTTGATTGAATTAGCTCTCACACCAATATTTGCGTCTAGAGCCTTTGCATTTAGGGCTATCTGAAAACGGCTGTGGCGCTGAAGTTGCCTGTGAATGTGGAGTTGGTGGCATGTGAAACCCGCATGTGGAGCATTCGTTTGTGTGGGATGCTCTACCAGGTTCATTGCTAGATAATGCACTCAAAGGGCACTAAGCATAGAGTGTGAAAACTGAGTTTCCTTGAGAGCTGCTTGGAAGCCTGATGGTGTGTGAAGTTAGTGAGCCCAATGGAGTTGTTCTCCCACAAGAACCACTCGGCTGATCCTTCTTCAATATGCCCTTCACCAACATGCAGTGTTTCCTTGATTGAATTAGCTCTCACACCAATATTTGCGTCTAGAGCCTTTGCATTGAGGGCTATCTGAAAACGGCTGTGGCGCTGAAGTTGCCTGTGAATGTGGAGTTGGTGGCATGTGAAACCCGCATGTGGAGCATTCGTTTGTGTGGGATGCTCTACCAGGTTCATTCCTAGATAATGCACTCAAAAGGCACTAAGCATAGAGTGTGAAAACTGAGTTTCCTTGAGAGCTGCTTGGAAGCCTGATGGTGTGTGAAGTTAGTGAGCCAAATGGAGTTGTTCTCCCACAAGAACCACTCGGCTGATCCTTCTTCAATATGCCCTTCACCAACATGCATTGTTTCCTTGATTGAATTAGCTCTCACACCAATATTTGCGTCTAGAGCCTTTGCATTGAGGGCTATCTGAAAACGGCTGTGGCGTTGAAGTTGCCTGTGAATGTGGAGTTGGTGGCATGTGAAACCCGCATGTGGAGCATTCGTTTGTGTGGGATGCTCTACCAGGTTCATTGCTAGATAATGCACTCAAAGGGCACTAAGCATAGAGTGTGACAACTGAGTTTCCTTGAGAGCTGCTTGGAAGCCTGATGGTGTGTGAAGTTAGTGAGCCAAATGGAGTTGTTCTCGCACAAGAACCACTCGGCTGATCCTTCTTCAATATGCCCTTCACCAACATGCAGTGTTTCCTTGATTGAATTAGCTCTCACACCAATATTTGCGTCTAGAGCCTTTGCATTGAGGGCTTTCTGAAAACGGCTGTGGCGTTGAAGTTGCCTGTGAATGTGGAGTTGGTGGCATGTGAAACCCGCATGTGCAGCATTCGTTTGTGTGTGGGATGCTCTACCAGGTTCATTGCTAGATAATGCACTCAAAGGGCACTAAGCATAGAGTGTGAAAACTGAGTTTCCTTGAGAGCTGCTTGGAAGCCTAATGGTGTGTGAAGTTAGTGAGCCAAATGGAGTTGTTCTCGCACAAGAACCACTCGGCTGATCCTTCTTCAATATGCCCTTCACCAACATGCAGTGTTTCCTTGATTGAATTAGCTCTCACACCAATATTTGCGTCTAGAGCCTTTGCATTGATGGCTATCTGAAAACGGCTGTGGCGCTGAAGTTGCCTGTGAATGTGGAGTTGGTGGCATGTGAAACCCGCATGTGGAGCATTGATTTGTGTGCTATGCTCTACCAGGTTCATTGCTAGATAATGCACTCAAAGGGCACTAAGCATAGAGTGTGAAAACTGAGTTTCCTTGAGAGCTGCTTGGAAGCCTGATGGTGTGTGAAGTTAGTGAGCCCAATGGAGTTGTTCTCCCACAAGAACCACTCGGCTGATCCTTCTTCAATATGCCCTTCACCAACATGCAGTGTTTCCTTGATTGAATTAGCTCTCACACCAATATTTGCGTCTAGAGCCTTTGCTTTGAGGGCTATCTGAAAACGGCTGTGGCGCTGAAGTTGCCTGTGAATGTGGAGTTGGTGGCATGTGAAAGCCGCAAGTGGAACATTCGTTTGTGTGGGATGCTCACCAAGGTTCATTTCAGTCCTAGGCACTCAAAGGGCACTAAGCATAGAGTGTGAAAACTGAGTTTCCTTGAGAGCTGCTTGGAAGCCTGATGGTGTGTGAAGTTAGTGAGCCAAATGGAGTTGTTCTCGCACAAGAACCACTCGGCTGATCCTTCTTCAGTATGCCCTTCACCAACATGCAGTGTTTCCTTGATTGAATTAGCTCTCACACCAATATTTGCGTCTAGAGCCTTTGCATTGTGGGCTATCTGAAAACGGCTGTGGCGCTGAAGTTGCCTGTGAATGTGGAGTTGGTGGCATGTGAAACCCGCATGTGGAGCATTCGTTTGTGTGGGATGCTCTACCAGGTTCATTCCCTAGATAATGCACTCAAAGGGCACTAAGCATAGAGTGTGAAAACTGAGTTTCCTTGAGAGCTGCTTGGAAGCCTGATGGTGTGTGAAGTTAGTGAGCCAAATGGAGTTGTTCTCCCACAAGAACCACTCGGCTGATCCTTCTTCAATATGCCCTTCACCAACATGCAGTGTTTCCTTGATTGAATTAGCTCTCACACCAATATTTGCGTCTAGAGTCTTTGCATTGAGGGCTATCTGAAAACGGCTGTGGCGCTGAAGTTGCCTGTGAATGTGGAGTTGGTGGCATGTGAAACCCGCATGTGGAGCATTCGTTTGTGTGGGATGCTCACCAAGCTTCATTTCAGTCCTAGGCACTCAAAGGGCACTAAGCATAGAGTGTGAAAACTGAGTTTCCTTGAGAGCTGCTTGGAAGCCTGATGGTGTGTGAAGTTAGTGAGCCAAATGGAGTTGTTCTCGCACAAGAACCACTCGGCTGATCCTTCTTCAATATGCCCTTCACCAACATGCAGTGTTTCCTTGATTGAATTAGCTCTCACACCAATATTTGCGTTTAGAGCCTTTGCATTGAGGGCTATCTGAAAACGGCTGTGGCGTTGAAGTTGCCTGTGAATGTGGAGTTGGTGGCATGTGAAACCCGCATGTGGAGCATTCGTTTGTGTGGGATGCTCACCAACCTTCATTTCAATCCTAAGCACTCAAAGGGCACTAAGCATAGAGTGTGAAAACTGAGTTTCCTTGAGAGCTGCTTGGAAGCCTGATGGTGTGTGAAGTTAGTGAGCCAAATGGAGTTGTTCTCCCACAAGAACCACTCGGCTGATCCTTCTTCAATATGCCCTTCACCAACATGCAGTGTTTCCTTGATTGATTTAGCTCTCACACCAATATTTGTGTCTAGAGCCTTTGCATTGAGGGCTATCTGAAAACGGCTGTGGCGCTGAAGTTGCCTGTGAATGTGGAGTTGGTGGCATGTGAAACCCGCATGTGGAGCATTCGTTTGTGTGGGATGCTCTACCAGGTTCATTGCTAGATAATGCACTCAAAGGGCACTAAGCATAGAGTGTGAAAACTGAGTTTCCTTGAGAGCTGCTTGGAAGCCTGATGGTGTGTGAAGTTAGTGAGCCCAATGGAGTTGTTCTCCCACAAGAACCACTCGGCTGATCCTTCTTCAATATGCCCTTCACCAACATGCAGTCTTTCCTTGATTGAATTAGCTCTCACACCAATATTTGCGTCTAGAGCCTTTGCATTGAGGGCTATCTGAAAACGGCTGTGGCGCTGAAGTTGCCTGTGAATGTGGAGTTGGTGGCATGTGAAACCCGCATGTGGAGCATTCGTTTCTGTGTGGGATGCTCTACCAGGTTCATTCCTAGATAATGCCCTCAAAGGGCACTAAGCATAGAGTGTGAAAACTGAGTTTCCTTGAGAGCTGCTTGGAAGCCTGATGGTGTGTGAAGTTAGAGAGCCAAATGGAGTTGTTCTCGCACAAGAACCACTCGCCTGATCCTTCTTCAATATGCCCTTCACCAACATGCAGTGTTTCCTTGATTGAATTAGCTCTCACACCAATATTTGCGTCTAGAGCCTTTGCATTGAGGGCTATCTGAAAACGGCTGTGGCGCTGAAGTTGCCTGTGAATGTGGAGTTGGTGGCATGTGAAACCCGCATGTGGAGCATTCGTTTGTGTGGGATGCTCTACCAGGTTCATTCCTAGATAATGCTCTCAAAAGGCACTAAGCATAGAGTGTGAAAACTGAGTTTCCTTGAGAGCTGCTTGGAAGCCTGATGGTGTGTGAAGTTAGTGAGCCAAATGGAGTTGTTCTCGCACAAGAACCACTCGGCTGATCCTTCTTCAATATGCCCTTCACCAACATGCAGTGTTTCCTTGATTGAATTAGCTCTCACACCAATATTTGCGTCTAGAGCCTTTGCATTGAGGGCTATCTGAAAACGGCTGTGGCGCTGAAGTTGCCTGTGAATGTGGAGTTGGTGGCATGTGAAACCCGCATGTGGAGCATTGATTTGTGTGGGATGCTCTACCAGGTTCATTGCTAGATAATGCACTCAAAGGGCACTAAGCATAGAGTGTGAAAACTGAGTTTCCTTGAGAGCTGCTTGGAAGCCTGATGGTGTGTGAAGTTAGTGAGCCCAATGGAGTTGTTCTCCCACAAGAACCACTCGGCTGATCCTTCTTCAATATGCCCTTCACCAACATGCAGTGTTTCCTTGATTGAATTAGCTCTCACACCAACATTTGTGTCTAGAGCCTTTGCATTGAGGGCTATCTGAAAACGGCTGTGGCGCTGAAGTTGCCTGTGAATGTGGAGTTGGTGGCATGTGAAACCCGCATGTGGAACATTCGTTTGTGTGGGATGCTCACCAAGGTTCATTTCAGTCCTAGGCACTCAAAGGGCACTAAGCATAGAGTGTGAAAACTGAGTTTCCTTGAGAGCTGCTTGGAAGCCTGATGGTGTGTGAAGTTAGTGAGCCAAATGGAGTTGTTCTCGCACAAGAACCACTCGGCTGATCCTTCTTCAGTATGCCCTTCAGCAACATGCAGTGTTTCCTTGATTGAATTAGCTCTCACACCAATATTTGCGTCTAGAGCCTTTGCATTGAGGGCTATCTGAAAACGGCTGTGGCGCTGAAGTTGCCTGTGAATGTGGAGTTGGTGGCATGTGAAACCCGCATGTGGAGCATTCGTTTGTGTGGGATGCTCTACCAGGTTCATTCCTAGATAATGCACTCAAAGGGCACTAAGCATAGAGTGTGAAAACTGAGTTTCCTTGAGAGCTGCTTGGAAGCCTGATGGTGTGTGAAGTTAGTGAGCCAAATGGAGTTGTTCTCCCACAAGAACCACTCGGCGTATCCTTCTTCAATATGCCCTTCACCAACATGAGGTGTTTCCTTGATTGAATTAGCTCTCACACCAATATTTGCATCTAGAGCCTTTGCATTGAGGGCTATCTGAAAACGGCTGTGGCGCTGAAGTTGCCTGTGAATGTGGAGTTGGTGGCATGTGAAACCCGCATGTGGAGCATTCGTTTGTGTGGGATGCTCACCAAGCACCATTTCAGTCCTAGGCACTCAAAGGGCACTAAGCATAGAGTGTGAAAACTGAGTTACCTTGAGAGCTGCTTGGAAGCCTGATGGTGTGTGAAGTTAGTGAGCCAAATGGAGTTGTTCTCGCACAAGAACCACTCGCAAGATCCTTCTTCAATATGCCCTTCACCAACATGCAGTGTTTCCTTGATTGAATTAGCTCTCACACCAATATTTGCGACTAGAGCCTTTGCATTGAGGGCTATCTGAAAACGGCTCTGGCGCTGAAGTTGCCTGTGAATGTGGAGTTGGTGGCATGTGAAACCCGCATGTGGAGCATTCGTTTGTGTGGAATGCTCACCAAGCTTCATTTCAGTCCTAAGCACTCAAAGGGCACTAAGCATAGAGTGTGAAAACTGAGTTACCTTGAGAGCTGCTTGGAAGCCTGATGGTGTGTGAAGTTAGTGAGCCAAATGGAGTTGTTCTCCCACAAGAACCACTCGGCTGATCCTTCTTCAATATGCCCTTCACCAACATGGAGTGTTTCCTTGATTGAATTAGCTCTCACACCAATATTTGCGTCTAGAGCCTTTGCATTTAGGGCTATCTGAAAACGGCTGTGGCGCTGAAGTTGCCTGTGAATGTGGAGTTGGTGGCATGTGAAACCCGCATGTGGAGCATTCGTTTGTGTGGGATGCTCTACCAGGTTCATTGCTAGATAATGCACTCAAAGGGCACTAAGCATAGAGTGTGAAAACTGAGTTTCCTTGAGAGCTGCTTGGAAGCCTGATGGTGTGTGAAGTTAGTGAGCCAAATGGAGTTGTTCTCCCACAAGAACCACTCGGCTGATCCTTCTTCAATATGCCCTTCACCAACATGCAGTGTTTCCTTGATTGAATTAGCTCTCACACCAATATTTGCGTCTAGAGCCTTTGCATTGAGGGCTATCTGAAAACGGCTGTGGCGCTGAAGTTGCCTGTGAATGTGGAGTTGGTGGCATGTGAAACCCGCATGTGGAGCATTCGTTTGTGTGGGATGCTCTACCAGGTTCATTCCTAGATAATGCACTCAAAGGGCACTAAGCATAGAGTGTGAAAACTGAGTTTCCTTGAGAGCTGCTTGGAAGCCTGATGGTGTGTGAAGTTAGTGAGCCAAATGGAGTTGTTCTCCCACAAGAACCACTCGGCGTATCCTTCTTCAATATGCCCTTCACCAACATGAGGTGTTTCCTTGATTGAATTAGCTCTCACACCAATATTTGCATCTAGAGCCTTTGCATTGAGGGCTATCTGAAAACGGCTGTGGCGCTGAAGTTGCCTGTGAATGTGGAGTTGGTGGCATGTGAAACCCGCATGTGGAGCATTCGTTTGTGTGGGATGCTCACCAAGCACCATTTCAGTCCTAGGCACTCAAAGGGCACTAAGCATAGAGTGTGAAAACTGAGTTACCTTGAGAGCTGCTTGGAAGCCTGATGGTGTGTGAAGTTAGTGAGCCAAATGGAGTTGTTCTCGCACAAGAACCACTCGCAAGATCCTTCTTCAATATGCCCTTCACCAACATGCAGTGTTTCCTTGATTGAATTAGCTCTCACACCAATATTTGCGACTAGAGCCTTTGCATTGAGGGCTATCTGAAAACGGCTGTGGCGCTGAAGTTGCCTGTGAATGTGGAGTTGGTGGCATGTGAAACCCGCATGTGGAGCATCGTTTGTGTGGAATGCTCACCAAGCTTCATTTCAGTCCTAAGCACTCAAAGGGCACTAAGCATAGAGTATGAAAACTGAGTTACCTTGAGAGCTGCTTGGAAGCCTGATGGTGTGTGAAGTTAGTGATCCAAATGGAGTTGTTCTCCCACAAGAACCACTCGGCTGATCCTTCTTCAATATGCCCTTCACCAACATGGAGTGTTTCCTTGATTGAATTAGCTCTCACACCAATATTTGCGTCTAGAGCCTTTGCATTTAGGGCTATCTGAAAACGGCTGTGGCGCTGAAGTTGCCTGTGAATGTGGAGTTGGTGGCATGTGAAACCCGCATGTGGAGCATTCGTTTGTGTGGGATGCTCTACCAGGTTCATTGCTAGATAATGCACTCAAAGGGCACTAAGCATAGAGTGTGAAAACTGAGTTTCCTTGAGAGCTGCTTGGAAGCCTGATGGTGTGTGAAGTTAGTGAGCCAAATGGAGTTGTTCTCCCACAAGAACCACTCGGCTGATCCTTCTTCAATATGCCCTTCACCAACATGCAGTGTTTCCTTGATTGAATTAGCTCTCACACCAATATTTGCGTCTAGAGCCTTTGCATTGAGGGCTATCTGAAAACGGCTGTGGCGCTGAAGTTGCCTGTGAATGTGGAGTTGGTGGCATGTGAAACCCGCATGTGGAGCATTCGTTTGTGTGGGATGCTCTACCAGGTTCATTCCTAGATAATGCACTCAAAAGGCACTAAGCATAGAGTGTGAAAACTGAGTTTCCTTGAGAGCTGCTTGGAAGCCTGATGGTGTGTGAAGTTAGTGAGCCAAATGGAGTTGTTCTCCCACAAGAACCACTCGGCTGATCCTTCTTCAATATGCCCTTCACCAACATGCATTGTTTCCTTGATTGAATTAGCTCTCACACCAATATTTGCGTCTAGAGCCTTTGCATTGAGGGCTATCTGAAAACGGCTGTGGCGTTGAAGTTGCCTGTGAATGTGGAGTTGGTGGCATGTGAAACCCGCATGTGGAGCATTCGTTTGTGTGGGATGCTCTACCAGGTTCATTGCTAGATAATGCACTCAAAGGGCACTAAGCCTAGAGTGTGACAACTGAGTTTCCTTGAGAGCTGCTTGGAAGCCTGATGGTGTGTGAAGTTAGTGAGCCAAATGGAGTTGTTCTCGCACAAGAACCACTCGGCTGATCCTTCTTCAATATGCCCTTCACCAACATGCAGTGTTTCCTTGATTGAATTAGCTCTCACACCAATATTTGCGTCTAGAGCCTTTGCATTGAGGGCTATCTGAAAACGGCTGTGGCGTTGAAGTTGCCTGTGAATGTGGAGTTGGTGGCATGTGAAACCCGCATGTGGAGCATTCGTTTGTGTGTGGGATGCTCTACCAGGTTCATTGCTAGATAATGCACTCAAAGGGCACTAAGCATAGAGTGTGACAACTGAGTTTCCTTGAGAGCTGCTTGGAAGCCTGATGGTGTGTGAAGTTAGTGAGCCAAATGGAGTTGTTCTCGCACAAGAACCACTCGGCTGATCCTTCTTCAATATGCCCTTCACCAACATGCAGTGTTTCCTTGATTGAATTAGCTCTCACACCAATATTTGCGTCTAGAGCCTTTGCATTGAGGGCTATCTGAAAACGGCTGTGGCGCTGAAGTTGCCTGTGAAAGTGGAGTTGGTGGCATGTGAAACCCGCATGTGGAGCATTGATTTGTGTGGGATGCTCTACCAGGTTCATTGCTAGATAATGCACTCAAAGGGCACTAAGCATAGAGTGTGAAAACTGAGTTTCCTTGAGAGCTGCTTGGAAGCCTGATGGTGTGTGAAGTTAGTGAGCCCAATGGAGTTGTTCTCCCACAAGAACCACTCGGCTGATCCTTCTTCAATATGCCCTTCACCAACATGCAGTGTTTCCTTGATTGAATTAGCTCTCACACCAATATTTGCGTCTAGAGCCTTTGCATTGAGGGCTATCTGAAAACGGCTGTGGCGCTGAAGTTGCCTGTGAATGTGGAGTTGGTGGCATGTGAAACCCGCATGTGGAGCATTCGTTTGTGTGGGATGCTCACCAAGCTTCATTTCAGTCCTAGGCACTCAAAGGACACTAAGCATAGAGTGTGAAAACTGAGTTTCCTTGAGAGCTGCTTGGAAGCCTGATGGTGTGTGAAGTTAGTGAGCCAAATGGAGTTGTTCTCGCACAAGAACCACTCGGCTGATCCTTCTTCAGTATGCCCTTCACCAACATGCCGTGTTTCCTTGATTGAATTAGCTCTCACACCAATATTTGCGTCTAGAGCCTTTGCATTGTGGGCTATCTGAAAACGGCTGTGGCGCTGAAGTTGCCTGTGAATGTGGAGTTGGTGGCATGTGAAACCCGCATGTGGAGCATTCGTTTGTGTGGGATGCTCTACCAGGTTCATTCCCTAGATAATGCACTCAAAGGGCACTAAGCATAGAGTGTGAAAACTGAGTTTCCTTGAGAGCTGCTTGGAAGCCTGATGGTGTGTGAAGTTAGTGAGCCAAATGGAGTTGTTCTCCCACAAGAACCACTCGGCTGATCCTTCTTCAATATGCCCTTCACCAACATGCAGTGTTTCCTTGATTGAATTAGCTCTCACACCAATATTTGCGTCTAGAGTCTTTGCATTTAGGGCTATCTGAAAACGGCTGTGGCGCTGAAGTTGCCTGTGAATGTGGAGTTGGTGGCATGTGAAACCCGCATGTGGAGCATTCGTTTGTGTGGGATGCTCACCAAGCTTCATTTCAGTCCTAGGCACTCAAAGGGCACTAAGCATAGAGTGTGAAAACTGAGTTTCCTTGAGAGCTGCTTGGAAGCCTGATGGTGTGTGAAGTTAGTGAGCCCAATGGAGTTGTTCTCGCACAAGAACCACTCGCCTGATCCTTCTTCAATATGCCCTTCACCAACATGCAGTGTTTCCTTGATTGAATTAGCTCTCACACCAATATTTGCGTCTAGAGCCTTTGCATTGAGGGCTATCTGAAAACGGCTGTGGCGCTGAAGTTGCCTGTGAATGTGGAGTTGGTGGCATGTGAAACCCGCATGTGGAGCATTCGTTTGTGTGGGATGCTCACCAAGCTTCATTTCAATCCTAAGCACTCAAAGGGCACTAAGCATAGAGTGTGAAAACTGAGTTTGCTTGAGAGCTGCTTGGAAGCCTGATGGTGTGTGAAGTTAGTGAGCCAAATGGAGTTGTTCTCGCACAAGAACCACTCGGCTGATCCTTCTTCAATATGCCCTTCACCAACATGCAGTGTTTCCTTGATTGAATTAGCTCTCACACCAATATTTGCGTCTAGAGCCTTTGCATTGAGGGCTATCTGAAAACGGCTGTGGCGCTGAAGTTGCCTGTGAATGTGGAGTTGGTGGCATGTGAAACCCGCATGTGGAGCATTCGTTTGTGTGGGATGCTCTACCAGGTTCATTGCTAGATAATGCACTCAAAGGGCACTAAGCATAGAGTGTGAAAACTGAGTTTCCTTGAGAGCTGCTTGGAAGCCTGATGGTGTGTGAAGTTAGTGAGCCAAATGGAGTTGTTCTCCCACAAGAACCACTCGGCTGATCCTTCTTCAATATGCCCTTCACCAACATGCAGTGTTTCCTTGATTGAATTAGCTCTCACACCAATATTTGCGTCTAGAGCCTTTGCATTGAGGGCTATCTGAAAACGGCTGTGGCGCTGAAGTTGCCTGTGAATGTGGAGTTGGTGGCATGTGAAACCCGCATGTGGAGCATTCGTTTCTGTGGGATGCTCTACCAGGTTCATTCCTAGATAATGCTCTCAAAAGGCACTAAGCATAGAGTATGAAAACTGAGTTTCCTTGAGAGCTGCTTGGAAGCCTGATGGTGTGTGAAGTTAGTGAGCCAAATGGAGTTGTTCTCGCACAAGAACCACTCGGCTGATCCTTCTTCAATATGCCCTTCACCAACATGCATTGTTTCCTTGATTGAATTAGCTCTCACACCAATATTTGCGTCTAGAGCCTTTGCATTGAGGGCTATCTGAAAACGGCTGTGGCGTTGAAGTTGCCTGTGAATGTGGAGTTGGTGGCATGTGAAACCCGCATGTGGAGCATTCGTTTGTGTGTGGGATGCTCTACCAGGTTCATTGCTAGATAATGCACTCAAAGGGCACTAAGCATAGAGTGTGACAACTGAGTTTCCTTGAGAGCTGCTTGGAAGCCTGATGGTGTGTGAAGTTAGTGAGCCAAATGGAGTTGTTCTCGCACAAGAACCACTCGGCTGATCCTTCTTCAATATGCCCTTCACCAACATGCAGTGTTTCCTTGATTGAATTAGCTCTCACACCAATATTTGCGTCTAGAGCCTTTGCATTGAGGGCTATCTGAAAACGGCTGTGGCGCTGAAGTTGCCTGTGAAAGTGGAGTTGGTGGCATGTGAAACCCGCATGTGGAGCATTGATTTGTGTGGGATGCTCTACCAGGTTCATTGCTAGATAATGCACTCAAAGGGCACTAAGCATAGAGTGTGAAAACTGAGTTTCCTTGAGAGCTGCTTGGAAGCCTGATGGTGTGTGAAGTTAGTGAGCCCAATGGAGTTGTTCTCCCACAAGAACCACTCGGCTGATCCTTCTTCAATATGCCCTTCACCAACATGCACTGTTTCCTTGATTGAATTAGCTCTCACACCAATATTTGCGTCTAGAGCCTTTGCATTGAGGGCTATCTGAAAACGGCTGTGGCGCTGAAGTTGCCTGTGAATGTGGAGTTGGTGGCATGTGAAACCCGCATGTGGAGCATTCGTTTGTGTGGGATGCTCACCAAGCTTCATTTCAGTCCTAGGCACTCAAAGGACACTAAGCATAGAGTGTGAAAACTGAGTTTCCTTGAGAGCTGCTTGGAAGCCTGATGGTGTGTGAAGTTAGTGAGCCCAATGGAGTTGTTCTCGCACAAGAACCACTCGGCTGATCCTTCTTCAGTATGCCCTTCACCAACATGCCGTGTTTCCTTGATTGAATTAGCTCTCACACCAATATTTGCGTCTAGAGCCTTTGCATTGTGGGCTATCTGAAAACGGCTGTGGCGCTGAAGTTGCCTGTGAATGTGGAGTTGGTGGCATGTGAAACCCGCATGTGGAGCATTCGTTTGTGTGGGATGCTCTACCAGGTTCATTCCCTAGATAATGCACTCAAAGGGCACTAAGCATAGAGTGTGAAAACTGAGTTTCCTTGAGAGCTGCTTGGAAGCCTGATGGTGTGTGAAGTTAGTGAGCCAAATGGAGTTGTTCTCCCACAAGAACCACTCGGCTGATCCTTCTTCAATATGCCCTTCACCAACATGCAGTGTTTCCTTGATTGAATTAGCTCTCACACCAATATTTGCGTCTAGAGTCTTTGCATTTAGGGCTATCTGAAAACGGCTGTGGCGCTGAAGTTGCCTGTGAATGTGGAGTTGGTGGCATGTGAAACCCGCATGTGGAGCATTCGTTTGTGTGGGATGCTCACCAAGCTTCATTTCAGTCCTAGGCACTCAAAGGGCACTAAGCATAGAGTGTGAAAACTGAGTTTCCTTGAGAGCTGCTTGGAAGCCTGATGGTGTGTGAAGTTAGTGAGCCCAATGGAGTTGTTCTCGCACAAGAACCACTCGCCTGATCCTTCTTCAATATGCCCTTCACCAACATGCAGTGTTTCCTTGATTGAATTAGCTCTCACACCAATATTTGCGTCTAGAGCCTTTGCATTGAGGGCTATCTGAAAACGGCTGTGGCGCTGAAGTTGCCTGTGAATGTGGAGTTGGTGGCATGTGAAACCCGCATGTGGAGCATTCGTTTGTGTGGGATGCTCACCAAGCTTCATTTCAATCCTAAGCACTCAAAGGGCACTAAGCATAGAGTGTGAAAACTGAGTTTCCTTGAGAGCTGCTTGGAAGCCTGATGGTGTGTGAAGTTAGTGAGCCAAATGGAGTTGTTCTCGCACAAGAACCACTCGGCTGATCCTTCTTCAATATGCCCTTCACCAACATGCAGTGTTTCCTTGATTGAATTAGCTCTCACACCAATATTTGCGTCTAGAGCCTTTGCATTGAGGGCTATCTGAAAACGGCTGTGGCGCTGAAGTTGCCTGTGAATGTGGAGTTGGTGGCATGTGAAACCCGCATGTGGAGCATTCGTTTGTGTGGGATGCTCTACCAGGTTCATTGCTAGATAATGCACTCAAAGGGCACTAAGCATAGAGTGTGAAAACTGAGTTTCCTTGAGAGCTGCTTGGAAGCCTGATGGTGTGTGAAGTTAGTGAGCCCAATGGAGTTGTTCTCCCACAAGAACCACTCGGCTGATCCTTCTTCAATATGCCCTTCACCAACATGCAGTGTTTCCTTGATTGAATTAGCTCTCACACCAATATTTGCGTCTAGAGCCTTTGCATTGAGGGCTAACTGAAAACGGCTGTGGCGCTGAAGTTGCCTGTGAATGTGGAGTTGGTGGCATGTGAAACCCGCATGTGGAGCATTCGTTTCTGTGGGATGCTCTACCAGGTTCATTCCTAGATAATGCTCTCAAAAGGCACTAAGCATAGAGTATGAAAACTGAGTTTCCTTGAGAGCTGCTTGGAAGCCTGAAGGTGTGTGAAGTTAGTGAGCCAAATGGAGTTGTTCTCGCACAAGAACCACTCGGCTGATCCTTCTTCAATATGCCCTTCACCAACATGCAGTGTTTCCTTGATTGAATTAGCTCTCACACCAATATTTGTGTCTAGAGCCTTTGCATTGAGGGCTATCTGAAAACGGCTGTGGCGCTGAAGTTGCCTGTGAATGTGGAGTTGGTGGCATGAGAAACCCGCATGTGGAGCATTCGTTTGTGTGGGATGCTCTACCAGGTTCATTCCTAGATAATGCACTCAAAGGGCATTAAGCATAGAGTGTGAAAACTGAGTTTCCTTGAGAGCTGCTTCTAAGGGTGATGGTGTGTGAAGTTAGTGAGCCCAATAGAGTTGTTCTCCCACAAGAACCACTTGGCTGATCCTTCTTCAATATGCCCTTCACCAACATGCAGTGTTTCCTTGATTGAATTAGCTCTCACACCAATATTTGCGTCTAGAGCCTTTGCACTGAGGGCTATCTGAAAACGGCTGTGGCGCTGAAGTTGCCTGTGAATGTGGAGTTGGTGGCATGTGAAACCCGCATGTGGAGCATTCGTTTCTGTGGGATGCTCTACCAGGTTCATTCCTAGATAATGCACTCAAAGGGCACTAAGCATAGAGTGTGAAAACTGAGTTTCCTTGAGAGCTGCTTGGAAGCCTGATGGTGTGTGAAGTTAGTGAGCCAAATGGAGTTGTTGTCCCACAAGAACCACTCGGCTGATCCTTCTTCAATATTCCCTTCACCAACATGCAGTGTTTCCTTGATTGAATTAGCTCTCACACCAATATTTGCGTCTAGAGACTTTGCATTGAGGGCTATCTGAAAACGGCTGTGGTGCTGAAGTTGCCTGTGAATGTGGAGTTGGTGGCATGTGAAACCCGCATGTGGAGCATTCGTTTGTGTGGGATGCTCTACCAGGTTCATTCCTAGATAATGCACTCAAAGTGCACTAAGCATAGAGTGTGAAAACTGAGTTTCCTTGAGAGCTGCTTGGAAGCCTGATGGTGTGTGAAGTTAGTGAGCCAAATGGAGTTGTTCTCCCACAAGAACCACTCGGCTGATCCTTCTTCAATATGCCCTTCACCAACATGCAGTGTTTCCTTGATTGAATTAGCTCTCACACCAATATTTGCGTCTAGAGCCTTTGCATTGAGGGCTATCTGAAAACGGCTGTGGCGCTGAAGTTGCCTGTGAATGTGGAGTTGGTGGCATGTGAAACCCGCATGTGGAGCATTCGTTTGTGTGGGATGCTCACCAAGCTTCATTTCAGTCCTAGGCACTCAAAGGGCACTAAGCATAGAGTGTGAAAACTGAGTTTCCTTGAGAGCTGCTTGGAAGCCTGATGGTGTGTGAAGTTAGTGAGCCAAATGGAGTTGTTCTCCCACAAGAACCACTCGGCTGATCCTTCTTCAATATGCCCTTCACCAACATGCAGTGTTTCCTTGATTGAATTAGCTCTCACACCAATATTTGCGTCTAGAGCCTTTGCATTGAGGGCTATCTGAAAACGGCTGTGGCGCTGAAGTTGCCTGTGAATGTGGAGTTGGTGGCATGTGAAACCCGCATGTGGAGCATTCGTTTGTGTGGGATGCTCACCAAGCTTCATTTCAGTCCGAGGCACTCAAAGGGCACTAAGCATAGAGTGTGAAAACTGAGTTTCCTTGAGAGCTGCTTGGAAGCCTGATGGTGTGTGAAGTTAGTGAGCCAAATGGAGTTGTTCTCCCACAAGAACCACTCGGCTGATCCTTCTTCAATATGCCCTTCACCAACATGCAGTGTTTCCTTGATTGACTTAGCTCTCACACCAATATTTGCGTCTAGAGCCTTTGCATTGAGGGCTATCTGAAAACGGCTGTGGCGCTGAAGTTGCCTGTGAATGTGGAGTTGGTGGCATGTGAAACCCGCATGTGGAGCATTCGATTGTGTGGGATGCTCTACCAGGTTCATTCCTAGATAATGCACTCAAAAGGCACTAAGCATAGAGTGTGAAAACTGAGGTTTCTTGAGAGCTGCTTGGAAGCCTGATGGTGTGTGAAGTTAGTGAGCCAAATGGAGTTGTTCTCCCACAAGAACCACTCGGCTGATCCTTCTTCAATATGCCCTTCACCAACATGCAGTGTTTCCTTGATTGAATTAGCTCTCACACCAATATTTGTGTCTAGAGCCTTTGCATTGAGGGCTATCTGAAAACGGCTGTGGCGTTGAAGTTGCCTGTGAATGTGGAGTTGGTGGCATGTGAAACCCGCATGTGAAGCATTCGTTTCTGTGGGATGCTCTGCCAGGTTCATTCCTAGATAATGCACTCAAAGGGCACTAAGCATAGAGTGTGACAACTGAGTTTCCTTGAGAGCTGCTTGGAAGCCTGATGGTGTGTGAAGTTAGTGAGCCAAATGGAGTTGTTCTCGCACAAGAACCACTCGGCTGATCCTTCTTCAATATGCCCTTCAGCAACATGCAGTGTTTCCTTGATTGAATTAGCTCTCACACCAATATTTGAGTCTAGAGCCTTTGCATTGAGGGCTATCTGAAAACGGCTGTGGCGCTGAAGTTGCCTGTGAATGTGGAGTTGGTGGCATGTGAAACCCGCATGTGGAGCATTCGTTTGTGTGGGATGCTCTACCAGGTTCATTCCTAGATAATGCACTCAAAGTGCACTAAGCATAGAGTGTGAAAACTGAGTTTCCTTGAGAGCTGCTTGGAAGCCTGATGGTGTGTGAAGTTAGTGAGCCAAATGGAGTTGTTGTCCCACAAGAACCACTCAGCTGATCCTTCTTCAATATGCCCTTCACCAACATGCAGTGTTTCCTTGATTGAATTAGCTCTCACACCAATATTTGCGTCTAGAGACTTTGCATTGAGGGCTATCTGAAAACGGCTGTGGCGCTGAAGTTGCCTGTGAATGTGGAGTTGGTGGCATGTGAAACCCGCATGTGGAGCATTCGTTTGTGTGGGATGCTCTACCAGGTTCATTCCTAGATAATGCACTCAAAGGGCATTAAGCATAGAGTGTGAAAACTGAGTTTCCTTGAGAGCTGCTTCTAAGGGTGATGGTGTGTGAAGTTAGTGAGCCCAATGGAGTTGTTCTCCCACAAGAACCACTTGGCTGATCCTTCTTCAATATGCCCTTCACCAACATGCAGTGTTTCCTTGATTGAATTAGCTCTCACACCAATATTTGCGTCTAGAGCCTTTGCATTGAGGGCTATCTGAAAACGGCTGTGGCGCTGAAGTTGCCTGTGAATGTGGAGTTGGTGGCATGTGAAACCCGCAAGTGGAACATTCGTTTGTGTGGGATGCTCACCAAGCTTCATTTCAGTCCTAGGCACTCAAAGGGCACTAAGCATAGAGTGTGAAAACTGAGTTTCCTTGAGAGCTGCTTGGAAGCCTGATGGTGTGTGAAGTTAGTGAGCCAAATGGAGTTGTTCTCGCACAAGAACCACTTGGCTGATCCTTCTTCAATATGCCCTTCACCAACATGCAGTGTTTCCTTGATTGAATTAGCTCTCACACCAATATTTGCGTCTAGAGCCTTTGCATTGTGGGCTATCTGAAAACGGCTGTGGCGCTGAAGTTGCCTGTGAATGTGGAGTTGGTGGCATGTGAAACCCGCATGTGGAGCATTCGTTTGTGTGGGATGCTCTACCAGGTTCATTCCTAGATAATGCACTCAAAGTGCACTAAGCATAGAGTGTGAAAACTGAGTTTCCTTGAGAGCTGCTTGGAAGCCTGATGGTGTGTGAAGTTAGTGAGCCAAATGGAGTTGTTGTCCCACAAGAACCACTCAGCTGATCCTTCTTCAATATGCCCTTCACCAACATGCAGTGTTTCCTTGATTGAATTAGCTCTCACACCAATATTTGCGTCTAGAGACTTTGCATTGAGGGCTATCTGAAAACGGCTGTGGCGCTGAAGTTGCCTGTGAATGTGGAGTTGGTGGCATGTGAAACCCGCATGTGGAGCATTCGTTTGTGTGGGATGCTCTACCAGGTTCATTCCTAGATAATGCACTCAAAGTGCACTAAGCATAGAGTGTGAAAACTGAGTTTCCTTGAGAGCTGCTTGGAAGCCTGATGGTGTGTGAAGTTAGTGAGCCAAATGGAGTTGTTCTCCCACAAGAACCACTCGGCTGATCCTTCTTCAATATGCCCTTCACCAACATGCAGTGTTTCCTTGATTGAATTAGCTCTCACACCAATATTTGCGTCTAGAGCCTTTGCATTGAGGGCTATCTGAAAACGGCTGTGGCGCTGAAGTTGCCTGTGAATGTGGAGTTGGTGGCATGTGAAACCCGCATGTGGAGCATTCGTTTGTGAGGGATGCTCTACCAGGTTCATTCCTAGATAATGCACTCAAAGGGCACTAAGCATAGAGTGTGAAAACTGAGTTTCCTTGAGAGCTGCTTGGAAGCCTGATGGTGTGTGAAGTTAGTGAGCCAAATGGAGTTGTTCTCCCATAAGAACCACTCGGCTGATCCTTCTTCAATATGCCCTTCAGCAACATGCAGTGTTTCCTTGATTGAATTAGCTCTCACACCAATATTTGAGTCTAGAGCCTTTGCATTGAGGGCTATCTGAAAACGGCTGTGGCGCTGAAGTTGCCTGTGAATGTGGAGTTGGTGGCATGTGAAACCCGCATGTGGAGCATTCGTTTGTGTGGGATGCTCACCAAGCTTCATTTCAGTCCTAGGCACTCAAAGGGCACTAAGCATAGAGTGTGAAAATTGAGTTTCCTTGAGAGCTGCTTGGAAGCCTGATGGTGTGTGAAGTTAGTGAGCCAAATGGAGTTGTTCTCCCACAAGAACCACTTGGCTGATCCTTCTTCAATATGTCCTTCACCAACATGCAGTGTTTCCTTGATTGAATTAGCTCTCACACCAATATTTGCGTCTAGAGCCTTTGCATTGAGGGCTATCTGAAAACGGCTGTGGCGCTGAAGTTGCCTGTGAATGTGGAGTTGGTGGCATGTGAAACCCGCATGTGGAGCATTCGTTTGTGTGGGATGCTCTACCAGGTTCATTGCTAGATAATGCACTCAAAGGGCACTAAGCATAGAGTGTGAAAACTGAGTTTCCTTGAGAGCTGCTTGGAAGCCTGATGGTGTGTGAAGTTAGTGAGCCAAATGGAGTTGTTCTCCCACAAGAACCACTCGGCTGATCCTTCTTCAATATGCCCTTCACCAACATGCAGTGTTTCCTTGATTGAATTAGCTCTCACACCAATATTTGCGTCTAGAGCCTTTGCATTGAGGGCTATCTGAAAACGGCTGTGGCGCTGAAGTTGCCTGTGAATGTGGAGTTGGTGGCATGTGAAACCCGCATGTGGAGCATTCGTTTGTGTGGGATGCTCTACCAGGATCATTCCTAGATAATGCACTCAAAGGGCATTAAGCATAGAGTGTGACAATTCAGTTTCCTTGAGAGCTGCTTGGAAGCCTGATGGTGTGTGAAGTTAGTAAGCCAAATGGAGTTGTTCTCCCACAAGAACACTCGGCTGATCCTTCTTCAATATGCCCTTCACCAACATGCAGTGTTTCCTTGATTGAATTAGCTCTCACACCAATATTTGCGTCTAGAGCCTTTGCATTGAGGGCTATCTGAAAACGGCTGTGGCGCTGAAGTTGCCTGTGAATGTGGAGTTGGTGGCATGTGAAACCCGCATGTGGAGCATTCGTTTGTGTGGGATGCTCTACCAGGTTCATTCCTAGATAATGCACTCAAAGGGCATTAAGCATAGAGTGTGAAAACTGAGTTTCCTTGAGAGCTGCTTCTAAGGGTGATGGTGTGTGAAGTTAGTGAGCCCAATGGAGTTGTTCTCCCACAAGAACCACTTGGCTGATCCTTCTTCAATATGCCCTTCACCAACATGCAGTGTTTCCTTGATTGAATTAGCTCTCACACCAATATTTGCGTCTAGAGCCTTTGCATTGAGGGGCTATCTGAAAACGGCTGTGGCGCTGAAGTTGCCTGTGAATGTGGAGTTGGTGGCATGTGAAACCCGCATGTGGAGCATTCATTTGTGTGGGATGCTCACCAAGCTTCATTTCAGTCCTAGGCACTCAAAGGGCACTAAGCATAGAGTGTGAAAACTGAGTTTCCTTGAGAGCTGCTTGGAAGCCTGATGGTGTGTGAAGTTAGTGAGCCAAATGGAGTTGTTCTCGCACAAGAACCACTTGGCTGATCCTTCTTCAATATGCCCTTCACCAACATGCAGTGTTTCCTTGATTGAATTAGCTCTCACACCAATATTTGCGTCTAGAGCCTTTGCATTGTGGGCTATCTGAAAACGGCTGTGGCGCTGAAGTTGCCTGTGAATGTGGAGTTGGTGGCATGTGAAACCCGCATGTGGAGCATTCGTTTGTGTGGGATACTCTACCAGTTCATTCCCAGATAATGCACTCAAAGTGCACTAAGCATAGAGTGTGAAAACTGAGTTTCCTTGAGAGCTGCTTGGAAGCCTGATGGTGTGTGAAGTTAGTGAGCCAAATGGAGTTGTTGTCCCACAAGAACCACTCGGCTGATCCTTCTTCAATATGCCCTTCACCAACATGCAGTGTTTCCTTGATTGAATTAGCTCTCACACCAATATTTGCGTCTAGAGACTTTGCATTGAGGGCTATCTGAAAACGGCTGTGGCGCTGAAGTTGCCTGTGAATGTGGAGTTGGTGGCATGTGAAACCCGCATGTGGAGCATTCGTTTGTGTGGGATGCTCTACCAGGTTCATTCCTAGATAATGCACTCAAAGTGCACTAAGCATAGAGTGTGAAAACTGAGTTTCCTTGAGAGCTGCTTGGAAGCCTGATGGTGTGTGAAGTTAGTGAGCCCAATGGAGTTGTTCTCCCACAAGAACCACTCGGCTGATCCTTCTTCAATATGCCCTTCACCAACATGCAGTGTTTCCTTGATTGAATTAGCTCTCACACCAATATTTGCGTCTAGAGCCTTTGCATTGAGGGCTATCTGAAAACGGCTGTGGCGCTGAAGTTGCCTGTGAATGTGGAGTTGGTGGCATGTGAAACCCGCATGTGGAGCATTCGTTTGTGTGGGATGCTCACCAAGTTTCATTTCAGTCCTAGGCACTCAAAGGGCACTAAGCATAGAGTGTGAAAACTGAGTTTCCTTGAGAGCTGCTTGGAAGCCTGATGGTGTGTGAAGTTAGTGAGCCAAATGGAGTTGTTCTCCCACAAGAACCACTCGGCTGATCCTTCTTCAATATGCCCTTCAGCAACATGCAGTGTTTCCTTGATTGAATTAGCTCTCACACCAATATTTGAGTCTAGAGCCTTTGCATTGAGGGCTATCTGAAAACGGCTGTGGCGCTGAAGTTGCCTGTGAATGTGGAGTTGGTGGCATGTGAAACCCGCATGTGGAGCATTCGTTTGTGTGGGATGCTCTACCAGGTTCATTCCTAGATAATGCACTCAAAGGGTACTAAGCATAGAGTGTGAAAACTGAGTTTCCTTGAGAGCTGCTTGGAAGCCTGATGGTGTGTGAAGTTAGTGAGCCAAATGGCGTTGTTCTCCCACAAGAACCACTCGGCTGATCCTTCTTCAATATGCCCTTCACCAACATGCAGTGTTTCCTTGATTGAATTAGCTCTCACACCAATATTTGCGTCTAGAGACTTTGCATTGAGGGCTATCTGAAAAAGGCTGTGGCGCTGAAGTTGCCTGTGAATGTGGAGTTGGTGGCATGTGAAACCCGCATGTGGAGCATTCGTTTGTGTGGGATGCTCTACCAGGTTCATTCCTAGATAATGCACTCAAAGTGCACTAAGCATAGAGTGTGAAAACTGAGTTTCCTTGAGAGCTGCTTGGAAGCCTGATGGTGTGTGAAGTTAGTGAGCCAAATGGAGTTGTTCTCCCACAAGAACCACTCGGCTGATCCTTCTTCAATATGCCCTTCACCAACATGCAGTGTTTCCTTGATTGAATTAGCTCTCACACCAATATTTGCGTCTAGAGCCTTTGCATTGAGGGCTATCTGAAAACGGCTGTGGCGCTGAAGTTGCCTGTGAATGTGGAGTTGGTGGCATGTGAAACCCGCATGTGGAGCATTCGTTTGTGTGGGATGCTCACCAAGCTTCATTTCAGTCCTAGGCACTCAAAGGGCACTAAGCATAGAGTGTGAAAACTGAGTTTCCTTGAGAGCTGCTTGGAAGCCTGATGGTGTGTGAAGTTAGTGAGCCAAATGGAGTTGTTCTCCCACAAGAACCACTCGGCTGATCCTTCTTCAATATGCCCTTCACCAACATGCAGTGTTTCCTTGATTGAATTAGCTCTCACACCAATATTTGAGTCTAGAGCCTTTGCATTGAGGGCTATCTGAAAATGGCTGTGGCGCTGAAGTTGCCTGTGAATGTGGAGTTGGTGGCATGTGAAACCCGCATGTGGAGCATTCGTTTGTGTGGGATGCTCACGAAGCTTCATTTCAGTCGTAGGCACTCAAAGGGCACTAAGCATAGAGTGTGAAAACTGAGTTTCCTTGAGAGCTGCTTGGAAGCCTGATGGTGTGTGAAGTTAGTGAGCCAAATGGAGTTGTTCTCCCACAAGAACCACTCGGCTGATCCTTCTTCAATATGCCCTTCACCAACATGCAGTGTTTCCTTGATTGAATTAGCTCTCACACCAATATTTGCGTCTAGAGACTTTGCATTGAGGGCTATCTGAAAACGGCTGTGGCGCTGAAGTTGCCTGTGAATGTGGAGTTGGTGGCATGTGAAACCCGCATGTGGAGCATTCGTTTGTGTGGGATGCTCTACCAGGTTCATTCCTAGATAATGCACTCAAAGTGCACTAAGCATAGAGTGTGAAAACTGAGTTTCCTTGAGAGCTGCTTGGAAGCCTGATGGTGTGTGAAGTTAGTGAGCCAAATGGAGTTGTTCTCCCACAAGAACCACTCGGCTGATCCTTCTTCAATATGCCCTTCACCAACATGCAGTGTTTCCTTGATTGAATTAGCTCTCACACCAATATTTGCGTCTAGAGCCTTTGCATTGAGGGCTATCTGAAAACGGCTGTGGCGCTGAAGTTGCCTGTGAATGTGGAGTTGGTGGCATGTGAAACCCGCATGTGGAGCATTCGTTTGTGTGGGATGCTCACCAAGCTTCATTTCAGTCCTAGGCACTCCAAGGGCACTAAGCATAGAGTGTGAAAACTGAGTTTCCTTGAGAGCTGCTTGGAAGCCTGATGGTGTGTGAAGTTAGTGAGCCAAATGGAGTTGTTCTCCCACAAGAACCACTCGGCTGATCCTTCTTCAATATGCCCTTCACCAACATGCAGTGTTTCCTTGATTGAATTAGCTCTCACACCAATATTTGAGTCTAGAGCCTTTGCATTGAGGGCTATCTGAAAACGGCTGTGGCGCTGAAGTTGCCTGTGAATGTGGAGTTGGTGGCATGTGAAACCCGCATGTGGAGCATTCGTTTGTGTGGGATGCTCACGAAGCTTCATTTCAGTCGTAGGCACTCAAAGGGCACTAAGCATAGAGTGTGAAAACTGAGTTTCCTTGAGAGCTGCTTGGAAGCCTGATGGTGTGTGAAGTTAGTGAGCCAAATGGAGTTGTTCTCCCACAAGAACCACTCGGCTGATCCTTCTTCAATATGCCCTTCACCAACATGCAGTGTTTCCTTGATTGAATTAGCTCTCACACCAATATTTGCGTCTAGAGCCTTTGCATTGAGGGCTATCTGAAAACGGTTGTGGCGCTGAAGTTGCCTGTGAATGTGGAGGTGGTGGCATGTGAAACCCGCATGTGGAGCATTCGTTTGTGTGGGATGCTCTACCAGGTTCATTGCTAGATAATGCACTCAAAGGTCACTAAGCATGGAGTGTGAAAACTGAGTTTCCTTGAGAGCTGCTTGGAAGCCTGATGGTGTGTGAAGTTAGTGAGCCAAATGGAGTTGTTCTCCCACAAGTACCACTCGGCTGATCCTTCTTCAATATGCCCTTCACCAACATGCAGTGTTTCCTTGATTGAATTAGCTCTCACACCAATATTTGCGTCTAGAGCCTTTGCATTGAGGGTTCTCTGAAAACGGCTGTGGCGCTGAAGTTGCCTGTGAATGTGGAGTTGGTGGCATGTGAAACCCGCATGTGGAGCATTCGTTTGTGTGGGATGCTCTACCAGGTTCATTCCTCGGTAATGCTCTCAAAGGGCACTAAGCATAGAGTGTGAAAACTGAGTTTCCTTGAGAGCTGCTTGGAAGCCTGATGGTGTGTGAAGTTAGTGAGCCAAATGGAGTTGTTCTCGCACAAGAACCACTCGGCTGATCCTTCTTCAATATGCCCTTCACCAACATGCAGTGTTTCCTTGATTGAATTAGCTCTCACACCAATATTTGCGTCTAGAGCCTTTGCATTGTGGGCTATCTGAAAACGGCTGTGGCGCTGAAGTTGCCTGTGAATGTGGAGTTGGTGGCATGTGAAACCCGCATGTGGAGCATTCGTTTCTGTGGGATTCTCTACCAGGTTCATTCCTAGATAATGCACTCAAAGGGCACTAAGCATAGAGTGTGAAAACTGAGTTTCCTTGAGAGCTGCTTGGAAGCCTGATGGTGTGTGAAGTTAGTGAGCCAAATGGAGTTGTTCTCCCACAAGAACCACTCGACTGATCCTTCTTCAATATGCCCTTCACCAACATGCAGTGTTTCCTTGATTGAATTAGCTCTCACACCAATATTTGCGTCTAGAGCCTTTGCATTGTGGGCTATCTGAAAACGGCTGTGGCGCTGAAGTTGCCTGTGACTGTGGAGTTGGTGGCATGTGAAACCCGCATGTGGAGCATTCGTTTCTGTGGGATGCTCTACCAGGTTCATTCCTAGATAATGCACTCAAAGTGCACTAAGCATAGAGTGTGAAAACTGAGTTTCCTTGAGAGCTGCTTGGAAGCCTGATGGTGTGTGAAGTTAGTGAGCCAAATGGAGTTGTTCTCCCACAAGAACCACTCGGCTGATCCTTCTTCAATATGCCCTTCACCAACATGCAGTGTTTCCTTGATTGAATTAGCTCTCACACCAATATTTGCGTCTAGAGCCTTTGCATTGAGGGCTATCTGAAAACGGCTGTGGCGCTGAAGTTGCCTGTGAATGTGGAGTTGGTGGCATGTGAAACCCGCATGTGGAGCATTCGTTTGTGTGGGATGTTCAACAAGCTTCATTTCAGTCCTAGGCACTCAAAGGGCACTAAGCATAGAGTGTGAAAACTGAGTTTCCTTGAGAGCTGCTTGGAAGCCTGATGGTGTGTGAAGTTAGTGAGCCAAATGGAGTTGTTCTCCCACAAGATCCACTTGGCTGATCCTTCTTCAATATGCCCTTCACCAACATGCAGTGTTTCCTTGATTGAATTAGCTCTCACACCAATATTTGCATCTAGAGCCTTTGCATTGTGGACTATCTGAAAACGGTTGTGGCGCTGAAGTTGCCTGTGAATGTGGAGTTGGTGGCATGTGAAACCCGCATGTGTAGCATTCGTTTGTGTGGGATGCTCTACCAGGTTCATTGCTAGATAATGCATTCAAAGGGCACTAAGCATAGAGTGTGAAAACTGAGTTTCCTTGAGAGCTGCTTGGAAGCCTGATGGTGTGTGAAGTTAGTGAGCCCAATGGAGTTGTTCTCCCACAAGAACCACTCGGCTGATCCTTCTTCAATATGCCCTTCACCAACATGCAGTGTTTCCTTGATTGAATTAGCTCTCACACCAATATTTGCGTCTAGAGCCTTTGCATTGAGGGCTATCTGAAAACGGCTGTGGCGCTGAAGTTGCCTGTGAATGTGGAGTTGGTGGCATGTGAAACCCGCATGTGGAGCATTCGTTTGTGTGGGATGCTCTACCAGGTTCATTCCTAGATAATGCACTCAAAGGGCACTAAGCATAGAGTGTGACAACTGAGTTTCCTTGAGAGCTGCTTGGAAGCCTGATGGTGTGTGAAGTTAGTGAGCCCAATGGAGTTGTTCTCCCACAAGAACCACTCGGCTGATCCTTCTTCAATATGCCCTTCACCAACATGCAGTGTTTCCTTGATTGAATTAGCTCTCACACCAATATTTGCATATAGAGCCTTTGCATTGTGGGCTATCTGAAAACGGTTGTGGCGCTGAAGTTGCCTGTGAATGTGGAGTTGGTGGCATGTGAAACCCGCATGTGGAGCATTCGTTTGTATGGGATGCTCTACCAGGTTCTTTCCTAGATAATGCACTTAAAGGCCACTAAGCATAGAGTGTGAAAACTGAGTTTCCTTGAGAGCTGCTTGGAAGCCTGAAGGTGTGTGAAGTTAGTGAGCCAAATGGAGTTGTTCTCCCACAAGAACCACTCGGCTGATCCTTCTTCAATATGCCCTTCACCAACATGCAGTGTTTCCTTGATTGAATTAGCTCTCACACCAATATTTGCGTCTAGAGCCTTTGCATTGAGGGCTATCTGAAAACGGCTGTGGCGCTGAAGTTGCCTGTGACTGTGGAGTTGGTGGCATGTGAAACCCGCATGTGGAGCATTCGTTTGTGTGGGATGCTCACCAAGTTTCATTTCAGTCCTAGGCACTCAAAAGGCACTAAGCATAGAGTGTGAAAACTGAGTTTCCTTGAGAGCTGCTTGGAAGCCTGATGGTGTGTGACGTTAGTGACCCAAATGGAGTTGTTCTCCCACAAGAACCACTTGGCTGATCCTTCTTCCATATGCCCTTCACCAACATGCAGTGTTTCCTTGATTGAATTAGCTCTCACACCAATATTTGTGTCTAGAGCCTTTGCATTGAGGGCTATCTGAAAACGGCTGTGGCGCTGAAGTTGCCTGTGAATGTGGAGGTGGTGGCATGTGAAACCCGCATGTGGAGCATTCGTTTGTGTGGGATGCTCTACCAGGTTCATTCCTAGATAATGCACTCAAAGGGCACTAAGCATAGAGTGTGAAAACTGAGTTTCCTTGAGAGCTGCTTGGAAGCCTGATGGTGTGTGAAGTTAATGAGCCAAATGGAGTTGTTCTCCCACAAGAACCACTCGGCTGATCCTTCTTCAATATGCCCTTCACCAACATGCAGTGTTTCCTTGATTGAATTAGCTCTCACACCAATATTTGCGTCTAGAGCCTTTGCATTGAGGGCTATCTGAAAACGGCTGTGGCGCTGAAGTTGCCTGTGACTGTGGAGTTGGTGGCATGTGAAACCCGCATGTGGAGCATTCGTTTGTGTGGGATGCTCTACCAGGTTCTTTCCTAGATAATGCACTTAAAGGCCACTAAGCATAGAGTGTGAAAACTGAGTTTCCTTGAGAGCTGCTTGGAAGCCTGATGGTGTGTGAAGTTAGTGAGCCGAATGGAGTTGTTCTCCCACAAGAACCACTTGGCTGATCCTTCTTCAATATGCCCTTCACCAACATGCATTGTTTCCTTGATTGAATTAGCTCTCACACCAATATTTCCGTCTAGAGCCTTTGCATTGAGGGCTATCTGAAAACGGCTGTGGCACTGAAGTTGCCTGTGAATGTGGAGTTGGTGGCATGTGAAACCCGCATGTGGAGCATTCGTTTCTGTGGGATGCTCTACCAGGTTCATTCCTAGATAATGCACTGAAAGGGCACTAAGCATAGAGTGTGCAAACTGAGTTTCCTCAGAGCTGCTTGGAAGCCTGATGGTGTGTGAAGTTAGTGAGCCAAATGGAGTTGTTCTCCCACAAGAACCACTCGGCTGATCCTTCTTCAATATGCCCTTCACCAACATGCAGTGTTTCCTTGATTGAATTAGCTCTCACACCAATATTTGCGTCTAGAGCCTTTGCATTGAGGGCTATCTGAAAACGGCTGTGGCGCTGAAGTTGCCTGTGAATGTGGAGTTGGTGGCATGTGAAACCCGCATGTGGAGCATTCGTTTGTGTGGGATGCTCTACCAGGTTCATTCCTAGATAATGCACTCAAAGGGCACTAAGCATAGAGTGTGACAACTGAGTTTCCTTGAGAGCTGCTTGGAAGCCTGATGGTGTGTGAAGTTAGTGAGCCCAATGGAGTTGTTCTCCCACAAGAACCACTCGGCTGATCCTTCTTCAATATGCCCTTCACCAACATGCAGTGTTTCCTTGATTGAATTAGCTCTCACACCAATATTTGCATATAGAGCCTTTGCATTGTGGGCTATCTGAAAACGGTTGTGGCGCTGAAGTTGCCTGTGAATGTGGAGTTGGTGGCATGTGAAACCCGCATGTGGAGCATTCGTTTGTATGGGATGCTCTACCAGGTTCTTTCCTAGATAATGCACTTAAAGGCCACTAAGCATAGAGTGTGAAAACTGAGTTTCCTTGAGAGCTGCTTGGAAGCCTGAAGGTGTGTGAAGTTAGTGAGCCAAATGGAGTTGTTCTCCCACAAGAACCACTCGGCTGATCCTTCTTCAATATGCCCTTCACCAACATGCAGTGTTTCCTTGATTGAATTAGCTCTCACACCAATATTTGCGTCTAGAGCCTTTGCATTGAGGGCTATCTGAAAACGGCTGTGGCGCTGAAGTTGCCTGTGACTGTGGAGTTGGTGGCATGTGAAACCCGCATGTGGAGCATTCGTTTGTGTGGGATGCTCACCAAGTTTCATTTCAGTCCTAGGCACTCAAAAGGCACTAAGCATAGAGTGTGAAAACTGAGTTTCCTTGAGAGCTGCTTGGAAGCCTGATGGTGTGTGACGTTAGTGACCCAAATGGAGTTGTTCTCCCACAAGAACCACTTGGCTGATCCTTCTTCCATATGCCCTTCACCAACATGCAGTGTTTCCTTGATTGAATTAGCTCTCACACCAATATTTGTGTCTAGAGCCTTTGCATTGAGGGCTATCTGAAAACGGCTGTGGCGCTGAAGTTGCCTGTGAATGTGGAGGTGGTGGCATGTGAAACCCGCATGTGGAGCATTCGTTTGTGTGGGATGCTCTACCAGGTTCATTCCTAGATAATGCACTCAAAGGGCACTAAGCATAGAGTGTGAAAACTGAGTTTCCTTGAGAGCTGCTTGGAAGCCTGATGGTGTGTGAAGTTAATGAGCCAAATGGAGTTGTTCTCCCACAAGAACCACTCGGCTGATCCTTCTTCAATATGCCCTTCACCAACATGCAGTGTTTCCTTGATTGAATTAGCTCTCACACCAATATTTGTGTCTAGAGCCTTTGCATTGAGGGCTATCTGAAAACGGCTGTGGCGCTGAAGTTGCCTGTGACTGTGGAGTTGGTGGCATGTGAAACCCGCATGTGGAGCATTCGTTTGTGTGGGATGCTCTACCAGGTTCTTTCCTAGATAATGCACTTAAAGGCCACTAAGCATAGAGTGTGAAAACTGAGTTTCCTTGAGAGCTGCTTGGAAGCCTGATGGTGTGTGAAGTTAGTGAGCCGAATGGAGTTGTTCTCCCACAAGAACCACTTGGCTGATCCTTCTTCAATATGCCCTTCACCAACATGCATTGTTTCCTTGATTGAATTAGCTCTCACACCAATATTTCCGTCTAGAGCCTTTGCATTGAGGGCTATCTGAAAACGGCTGTGGCACTGAAGTTGCCTGTGAATGTGGAGTTGGTGGCATGTGAAACCCGCATGTGGAGCATTCGTTTCTGTGGGATGCTCTACCAGGTTCATTCCTAGATAATGCACTGAAAGGGCACTAAGCATAGAGTGTGCAAACTGAGTTTCCTCAGAGCTGCTTGGAAGCCTGATGGTGTGTGAAGTTAGTGAGCCAAATGGAGTTGTTCTCGCACAAGAACCACTCGGCTCATCCTTCTTCAATATGCCCTTCACCAACATGCAGTGTTTCCTTGATTGAATTAGCTCTCACACCAATATTTGCGTCTAGAGCCTTTGCATTGAGGGCTATCTGAAAACGGCTGTGGCGTTGAAGTTGCCTGTGAATGTGGAGTTGGTGGCATGTGAAACCCGCATGTGCAGCATTCGTTTGTGTGTGGGATGCTCTACCAGGTTCATTGCTAGATAATGCACTCAAAGGGCACTAAGCATAGAGTGTGAAAACTGAGTTTCCTTGAGAGCTGCTTGGAAGCCTAATGGTGTGTGAAGTTAGTGAGCCAAATGGAGTTGTTCTCGCACAAGAACCACTCGGCTGATCCTTCTTCAATATGCCCTTCACCAACATGCAGTGTTTCCTTGATTGAATTAGCTCTCACACCAATATTTGCGTCTAGAGCCTTTGCATTGATGGCTATCTGAAAACGGCTGTGGCGCTGAAGTTGCCTGTGAATGTGGAGTTGGTGGCATGTGAAACCCGCATGTGGAGCATTGATTTGTGTGCTATGCTCTACCAGGTTCATTGCTAGATAATGCACTCAAAGGGCACTAAGCATAGAGTGTGAAAACTGAGTTTCCTTGAGAGCTGCTTGGAAGCCTGATGGTGTGTGAAGTTAGTGAGCCCAATGGAGTTGTTCTCCCACAAGAACCACTCGGCTGATCCTTCTTCAATATGCCCTTCACCAACATGCAGTGTTTCCTTGATTGAATTAGCTCTCACACCAATATTTGCGTCTAGAGCCTTTGCTTTGAGGGCTATCTGAAAACGGCTGTGGCGCTGAAGTTGCCTGTGAATGTGGAGTTGGTGGCATGTGAAAGCCGCAAGTGGAACATTCGTTTGTGTGGGATGCTCACCAAGGTTCATTTCAGTCCTAGGCACTCAAAGGGCACTAAGCATAGAGTGTGAAAACTGAGTTTCCTTGAGAGCTGCTTGGAAGCCTGATGGTGTGTGAAGTTAGTGAGCCAAATGGAGTTGTTCTCGCACAAGAACCACTCGGCTGATCCTTCTTCAGTATGCCCTTCACCAACATGCAGTGTTTCCTTGATTGAATTAGCTCTCACACCAATATTTGCGTCTAGAGCCTTTGCATTGTGGGCTATCTGAAAACGGCTGTGGCGCTGAAGTTGCCTGTGAATGTGGAGTTGGTGGCATGTGAAACCCGCATGTGGAGCATTCGTTTGTGTGGGATGCTCACCAAGCACCATTTCAGTCCTAGGCACTCAAAGGGCACTAAGCATAGAGTGTGAAAACTGAGTTACCTTGAGAGCTGCTTGGAAGCATGATGGTGTGTGAAGTTAGTGAGCCAAATGGAGTTGTTCTCGCACAAGAACCACTCGCAAGATCCTTCTTCAATATGCCCTTCACCAACATGCAGTGTTTCCTTGATTGAATTAGCTCTCACACCAATATTTGCGACTAGAGCCTTTGCATTGAGGGCTATCTGAAAACGGCTGTGGCGCTGAAGTTGCCTGTGAATGTGGAGTTGGTGGCATGTGAAACCCGCATGTGGAGCATTCGTTTGTGTGGAATGCTCACCAAGCTTCATTTCAGTCCTAAGCACTCAAAGGGCACTAAGCATAGAGTGTGAAAACTGAGTTACCTTGAGAGCTGCTTGGAAGCCTGATGGTGTGTGAAGTTAGTGATCCAAATGGAGTTGTTCTCCCACAAGAACCACTCGGCTGATCCTTCTTCAATATGCCCTTCACCAACATGGAGTGTTTCCTTGATTGAATTAGCTCTCACACCAATATTTGCGTCTAGAGCCTTTGCATTTAGGGCTATCTGAAAACGGCTGTGGCGCTGAAGTTGCCTGTGAATGTGGAGTTGGTGGCATGTGAAACCCGCATGTGGAGCATTCGTTTGTGTGGGATGCTCTACCAGGTTCATTGCTAGATAATGCACTCAAAGGGCACTAAGCATAGAGTGTGAAAACTGAGTTTCCTTGAGAGCTGCTTGGAAGCCTGATGGTGTGTGAAGTTAGTGAGCCCAATGGAGTTGTTCTCCCACAAGAACCACTCGGCTGATCCTTCTTCAATATGCCCTTCACCAACATGCAGTGTTTCCTTGATTGAATTAGCTCTCACACCAATATTTGCGTCTAGAGCCTTTGCATTGAGGGCTATCTGAAAACGGCTGTGGCGCTGAAGTTGCCTGTGAATGTGGAGTTGGTGGCATGTGAAACCCGCATGTGGAGCATTCGTTTGTGTGGGATGCTCTACCAGGTTCATTCCTAGATAATGCACTCAAAAGGCACTAAGCATAGAGTGTGAAAACTGAGTTTCCTTGAGAGCTGCTTGGAAGCCTGATGGTGTGTGAAGTTAGTGAGCCAAATGGAGTTGTTCTCCCACAAGAACCACTCGGCTGATCCTTCTTCAATATGCCCTTCACCAACATGCATTGTTTCCTTGATTGAATTAGCTCTCACACCAATATTTGCGTCTAGAGCCTTTGCATTGAGGGCTATCTGAAAACGGCTGTTGCGCTGAAGTTGCCTGTGAATGTGGAGTTGGTGGCATGTGAAACCCGCATGTGGAGCATTCGTTTGTGTGGGATGCTCTACCAGGTTCATTGCTAGATAATGCACTCAAAGAGCACTAAGCATAGAGTGTGAAAACTGAGTTTCCTTGAGAGCTGCTTGGAAGCCTGATGGTGTGTGAAGTTAGTGAGCCAAATGGAGTTGTTCTCGCACAAGAACCACTCGGCTGATCCTTCTTCAATATGCCCTTCACCAACATGCAGTGTTTCCTTGATTGAATTAGCTCTCACACCAATATTTGCGTCTAGAGCCTTTGCATTGAGGGCTATCTGAAAACGGCTGTGGCGTTGAAGTTGCCTGTGAATGTGGAGTTGGTGGCATGTGAAACCCGCATGTGCAGCATTCGTTTGTGTGTGGGATGCTCTACCAGGTTCATTGCTAGATAATGCACTCAAAGGGCACTAAGCATAGAGTGTGAAAACTGAGTTTCCTTGAGAGCTGCTTGGAAGCCTGATGGTGTGTGAAGTTAGTGAGCCAAATGGAGTTGTTCTCGCACAAGAACCACTCGGCTGATCCTTCTTCAATATGCCCTTCACCAACATGCAGTGTTTCCTTGATTGAATTAGCTCTCACACCAATATTTGCGTCTAGAGCCTTTGCATTGATGGCTATCTGAAAACGGCTGTGGCGCTGAAGTTGCCTGTGAATGTGGAGTTGGTGGCATGTGAAACCCGCATGTGCAGCATTGATTTGTGTGCTATGCTCTACCAGGTTCATTGCTAGATAATGCACTCAAAGGGCACTAAGCATAGAGTGTGAAAACTGAGTTTCCTTGAGAGCTGCTTGGAAGCCTGATGGTGTGTGAAGTTAGTGAGCCCAATGGAGTTGTTCTCCCACAAGAACCACTCGGCTGATCCTTCTTCAATATGCCCTTCACCAACATGCAGTGTTTCCTTGATTGAATTAGCTCTCACACCAATATTTGCGTCTAGAGCCTTTGCTTTGAGGGCTATCTGAAAACGGCTGTGGCGCTGAAGTTGCCTGTGAATGTGGAGTTGGTGGCATGTGAAAGCCGCAAGTGGAACATTCGTTTGTGTGGGATGCTCACCAAGGTTCATTTCAGTCCTAGGCACTCAAAGGGCACTAAGCATAGAGTGTGAAAACTGAGTTTCCTTGAGAGCTGCTTGGAAGCCTGATGGTGTGTGAAGTTAGTGAGCCAAATGGAGTTGTTCTCGCACAAGAACCACTCGGCTGATCCTTCTTCAGTATGCCCTTCACCAACATGCAGTGTTTCCTTGATTGAATTAGCTCTCACACCAATATTTGCGTCTAGAGCCTTTGCATTGTGGGCTATCTGAAAACGGCTGTGGCGCTGAAGTTGCCTGTGAATGTGGAGTTGGTGGCATGTGAAACCCGCATGTGGAGCATTCGTTTGTGTGGGATGCTCTACCAGGTTCATTCCCTAGATAATGCACTCAAAGGGCACTAAGCATAGAGTGTGAAAACTGAGTTTCCTTGAGAGCTGCTTGGAAGCCTGATGGTGTGTGAAGTTAGTGAGCCAAATGGAGTTGTTCTCCCACAAGAACCACTCGGCTGATCCTTCTTCAATATGCCCTTCACCAACATGCAGTGTTTCCTTGATTGAATTAGCTCTCACACCAATATTTGCGTCTAGAGTCTTTGCATTGAGGGCTATCTGAAAACGGCTGTGGCGCTGAAGTTGCCTGTGAATGTGGAGTTGGTGGCATGTGAAACCCGCATGTGGAGCATTCGTTTGTGTGGGATGCTCACCAAGCTTCATTTCAGTCCTAGGCACTCAAAGGGCACTAAGCATAGAGTGTGAAAACTGAGTTTCCTTGAGAGCTGCTTGGAAGCCTGATGGTGTGTGAAGTTAGTGAGCCAAATGGAGTTGTTCTCGCACAAGAACCACTCGGCTGATCCTTCTTCAATATGCCCTTCACCAACATGCAGTGTTTCCTTGATTGAATTAGCTCTCACACCAATATTTGCGTCTAGAGCCTTTGCATTGAGGGCTATCTGAAAACGGCTGTGGCGCTGAAGTTGCCTGTGAATGTGGAGTTGGTGGCATGTGAAACCCGCATGTGGAGCATTCGTTTCTGTGGGATTCTCTACCAGGTTCATTCCTAGATAATGCACTCAAAGGGCACTAAGCATAGAGTGTGAAAACTGAGTTTCCTTGAGAGCTGCTTGGAAGCCTGATGGTGTGTGAAGTTAGTGAGCCAAATGGAGTTGTTCTCCCACAAGAACCACTCGGCTGATCCTTCTTCAATATGCCCTTCACCAACATGCAGTGTTTCCTTGATTGAATTAGCTCTCACACCAATATTTGCGTCTAGAGCCTTTGCATTGTGGGCTATCTGAAAACGGCTGTGGCGCTGAAGTTGCCTGTGACTGTGGAGTTGGTGGCATGTGAAACCCGCATGTGGAGCATTCGTTTCTGTGGGATGCTCTACCAGGTTCATTCCTAGATAATGCACTGAAAGGGCACTAAGCATAGAGTGTGAAAACTGAGTTTCCTTGAGAGCTGCTTGGAAGCCTGATGGTGTGTGAAGTTAGTGAGCCCAATGGAGTTGTTCTCCCACAAGAACCACTCGGCTGATCCTTCTTCAATATGCCCTTCACCAACATGCAGTGTTTCCTTGATTGAATTAGCTCTCACACCAATATTTGCGTCTAGAGCCTTTGCATTGAGGGCTATCTGAAAACGGCTGTGGCGCTGAAGTTGCCTGTGAATGTGGAGTTGGTGGCATGTGAAACCCGCATGTGGAGCATTCGTTTGTGTGGGATGTTCAACAAGCTTCATTTCAGTCCTAGGCACTCAAAGGGCACTAAGCATAGAGTGTGAAAACTGAGTTTCCTTGAGAGCTGCTTGGAAGCCTGATGGTGTGTGAAGTTAGTGAGCCAAATGGAGTTGTTCTCCCACAAGATCCACTTGGCTGATCCTTCTTCAATATGCCCTTCACCAACATGCAGTGTTTCCTTGATTGAATTAGCTCTCACACCAATATTTGCATCTAGAGCCTTTGCATTGTGGACTATCTGAAAACGGTTGTGGCGCTGAAGTTGCCTGTGAATGTGGAGTTGGTGGCATGTGAAACCCGCATGTGGAGCATTCGTTTCTGTGGGATGCTCTACCAGGTTCATTGCTAGATAATGCATTCAAAGGGCACTAAGCATAGAGTGTGAAAACTGAGTTTCCTTGAGAGCTGCTTGGAAGCCTGATGGTGTGTGAAGTTAGTGAGCCCAATGGAGTTGTTCTCCCACAAGAACCACTCGGCTGATCCTTCTTCAATATGCCCTTCACCAACATGCAGTGTTTCCTTGATTGAATTAGCTCTCACACCAATATTTGCGTCTAGAGCCTTTGCATTGAGGGCTATCTGAAAACGGCTGTGGCGCTGAAGTTGCCTGTGAATGTGGAGTTGGTGGCATGTGAAACCCGCATGTGGAGCATTCGTTTGTGTGGGATGCTCTACCAGGTTCATTCCTACGTAATGGACTCAAAGGGCACTAAGCATAGAGTGTGACAACTGAGTTTCCTTGAGAGCTGCTTGGAAGCCTGATGGTGTGTGAAGTTAGTGAGCCCAATGGAGTTGTTCTCCCACAAGAACCACTCGGCTGATCCTTCTTCAATATGCCCTTCACCAACATGCAGTGTTTCCTTGATTGAATTAGCTCTCACACCAATATTTGCATCTAGAGCCTTTGCATTGTGGGCTATCTGAAAACGGTTGTGGCGCTGAAGTTGCCTGTGAATGTGGAGTTGGTGGCATGTGAAACCCGCATGTGGAGCATTCGTTTGTATGGGATGCTCTACCAGGTTCTTTCCTAGATAATGCACTTAAAGGCCACTAAGCATAGAGTGTGAAAACTGAGTTTCCTTGAGAGCTGCTTGGAAGCCTGAAGGTGTGTGAAGTTAGTGAGCCAAATGGAGTTGTTCTCCCACAAGAACCACTCGGCTGATCCTTCTTCAATATGCCCTTCACCAACATGCAGTTTCCTTGATTGAATTAGCTCTCACACCAATATTTGCGTCTAGAGCCTTTGCATTGAGGGCTATCTGAAAACGGCTGTGGCGCTGAAGTTGCCTGTGAATGTGGAGTTGGTGGCATGTGAAACCCACATGTGGAGCATTCGTTTGTGTGGGATGCTCTACCAGGTTCATTCCTAGATAATGCACTCAAAGGGCACTAAGCATAGAGTGTGAAAACTGAGTTTCCTTGAGAGCTGCTTGGAAGCCTGATGGTGTGTGAAGTTAGTGAGCCCAATGGAGTTGTTCTCCCACAAGAACCACTCGGCTGATCCTTCTTCAATATGCCCTTCACCAACATGCAGTGTTTCCTTGATTGAATTAGCTCTCACACCAATATTTGCGTCTAGAGCCTTTGCACTGATGGCTATCTGAAAAAGGCTGTTGCGCTGAAGTTGCCTGTGAATGTGGAGGTGGTGGCATGTGAAACCCGCATGTGTAGCATTCGTTTGTGTGGGATGCTCTACCAGGTTCATTCCTAGATAATGCACTCAAAGGGCACTAAGCATAAAGGAAGGTGTGAAAACTGAGTTTCCTTGAGAGCTGCTTGGAAGCCTGATGGTGTGTGAAGTTAGTGAGCCAAATGGAGTTGTTCTCCCACAAGAACCACTCGGCTGATCCTTCTTCAATATGCCCTTCACCAACATGCAGTGTTTCCTTGATTGAATTAGCTCTCACACCAATATTTGCGTCTAGAGCCTTTGCATTGAGGGCTATCTGAAAACGGCTGTGGCGCTGAAGTTGCCTGTGAATGTGGAGTTGGTGGCATGTGAAACCCGCATGTGGAGCATTCGTTTGTGTGGGATGCTCACCAAGTTTCATTTCAGTCCTAGGCACGCAAAAGGCACTAAGCATAGAGTGTGAAAACTGAGTTTCCTTGAGAGCTGCTTGGAAGCCTGATGGTGTGTGACGTTAGTGACCCAAATGGAGTTGTTCTCCCACAAGAACCACTTGGCTGATCCTTCTTCCATATGCCCTTCACCAACATGCAGTGTTTCCTTGATTGAATTAGCTCTCACACCAATATTTGTGTCTAGAGCCTTTGCATTGAGGGCTATCTGAAAACGGCTGTGGCGCTGAAGTTGCCTGTGAATGTGGAGGTGGTGGCATGTGAAACCCGCATGTGGAGCATTCGTTTGTGTGGGATGCTCTACCAGGTTCATTCCTAGATAATGCACTCAAAGGGCACTAAGCATAGAGTGTGAAAACTGAGTTTCCTTGAGAGCTGCTTGGAAGCCTGATGGTGTGTGAAGTTAATGAGCCAAATGGAGTTGTTCTCCCACAAGAACCACTCGGCTGATCCTTCTTCAATATGCCCTTCACCAACATGCAGTGTTTCCTTGATTGAATTAGCTCTCACACCAATATTTGCGTCTAGAGCCTTTGCATTGAGGGCTATCTGAAAACGGCTGTGGCGCTGAAGTTGCCTGTGACTGTGGAGTTGGTGGCATGTGAAACCCGCATGTGGAGCATTCGTTTGTGTGGGATGCTCTACCAGGTTCTTTCCTAGATAATGCACTTAAAGGCCACTAAGCATAGAGTGTGAAAACTGAGTTTCCTTGAGAGCTGCTTGGAAGCCTGATGGTGTGTGAAGTTAGTGAGCCGAATGGAGTTGTTCTCCCACAAGAACCACTTGGCTGATCCTTCTTCAATATGCCCTTCACCAACATGCATTGTTTCCTTGATTGAATTAGCTCTCACACCAATATTTGCGTCTAGAGCCTTTGCATTGAGGGCTATCTGAAAACGGCTGTGGCACTGAAGTTGCCTGTGAATGTGGAGTTGGTGGCATGTGAAACCCGCATGTGGAGCATTCGTTTGTGTGGGATGCTCTACCAGGTTCATTCCTAGATAATGCACTGAAAGGGCACTAAGCATAGAGTGTGCAAACTGAGTTTCCTCAGAGCTGCTTGGAAGCCTGATGGTGTGTGAAGTTAGTGAGCCCAATGGAGTTGTTCTCCCACAAGAACCACTCGGCTGATCCTTCTTCAATATGCCCTTCACCAACATGCAGTGTTTCCTTGATTGAATTAGCTCTCACACCAATATTTGCGTCTAGAGCCTTTGCATTGAGGGCTATCTGAAAACGGCTGTGGCGCTGAAGTTGCCTGTGAATGTGGAGTTGGTGGCATGTGAAACCCGCATGTGGAGCATTCGTTTGTGTGGGATGCTCACCAAGTTTCATTTCAGTCCTAGGCACTCAAATGGCACTAAGCATAGAGTGTGAAAACTGAGTTTCCTTGAGAGCTGCTTGGAAGCCTGAAGGTGTGTGAAGTTAGTGAGCCAAATGGAGTTGTTCTCCCACAAGAACCACTCGGCTGATCCTTCTTCAATATGCCCTTCACCAACATGCAGTGTTTCCTTGTTTGAATTAGCTCTCACAGCAATATTTGCGTCTAGAGCCTTTGCATTGAGGGCTATCTGAAAACGGCTGTGGCGCTGAAGTTGCCTGTGAATGTGGAGTTGGTGGCATGTGAAACCCGCATGTGGAGCATTCGTTTGTGTGGGATGCTCGACCAGGTTCATTCCTAGATAATGCACTCAACGGGCACTAAGCATAGAGTGTGAAAACTGAGTTTCCTTGAGAGCTGCTTGGAAGCCTGATGGTGTGTGAAGTTAGTGAGCCAAATGGAGTTGTTCTCCCACAAGAACCACTCGGCTGATCCTTCTTCAATATGCCCTTCACCAACATGCAGTGTTTCCTTGATTGAATTAGCTCTCACACCAATATTTGCGTCTAGAGCCTTTGCATTGAGGGCTATCTGAAAACGGCTGGGGCGCTGAAGTTGCCTGTGAATGTGGAGTTGGTGGCATGTGAAACCCACATGTGGAGCATTCGTTTGTGTGGGATGCTCTACCAGGTTCATTCCTAGATAATGCACTCAAAGGGCACTAAGCATAGAGTGTGAAAACTGAGTTTCCTTGAGAGCTGCTTGGAAGCCTGATGGTGTGTGAATTTAGTGAGCCCAATGGAGTTGTTCTCCCACAAGAACCACTCAGCTGATCCTTCTTCAATATGCCCTTCACCAACATGCAGTGTTTCCTTGATTGAATTAGCTCTCACACCAATATTTGCGTCTAGAGCCTTTGCACTGATGGCTATCTGAAAAAGGCTGTTGCGCTGAAGTTGCCTGTGAATGTGGAGGTGGTGGCATGTGAAACCCGCATGTGGAGCATTCATTTGTGTGGGATGCTCTACCAGGTTCATTCCTAGATAATGCACTCAAAGGGCACTAAGCATAGAGTGTGAAAACTGATTTTGCTTGAGAGCTGCTTGGAAGCCTGATGGTGTGTGAAGTTAGTGAGCCAAATGGAGTTGTTCTCCCACAAGAACCACTCGGCTGATCCTTCTTCAATATGCCCTTCACCAACATGCAGTGTTTCCTTGATTGAATTAGCTCTCACACCAATATTTGCGTCTAGAGCCTTTGCATTGAGGGTTATCTGAAAACGGCTGTGGCGCTGAAGTTGCCTGTGAATGTGGAGTTGGTGGCATGTGAAACAGGCATGTGGAGCATTCGTTTGTGTGGGATGCTCACCAAGTTTCATTTCAGTCCTAGGCACTCAAAAGGCACTAAGCATAGAGTGTGACAACTGAGTTTCCTTGAGAGCTGCTTGGAAGCCTGATGGTGTGTGACGTTAGTAACCCAAATGGAGTTGTTCTCCCACAAGAACCACTTGGCTGATCCTTCTTCAATATGCCCTTCACCAACATGCAGTGTTTCCTTGATTGAATTAGCTCTCACACCAATATTTGTGTCTAGAGCCTTTGCATTGAGGGCTATCTGAAAACGGCTGTGGCGCTGAAGTTGCCTGTGAATGTGGAGGTGGTGGCATGTGAAACCCGCATGTGGAGCATTCGTTTGTGTGGGATGCTCTACCAGGTTCATTCCTAGATAATGCACTCAAAGGGCACTAAGCATAGAGTGTGAAAACTGAGTTTCCTTGAGAGCTGCTTGGAAGCCTGATGGTGTGTGAAGTTAGTGAGCCAAATGGAGTTGTTCTCCCACAAGAACCACTCGGCTGATCCTTCTTCAATATGTCCTTCACCAACATGCAGTGTTTCCTTGATTGAATTAGCTCTCACACCAATATTTGCGTGTAGAGCCTTTGCATTGAGGGCTATCTGAAAACGGCTGTGGCGCTGAAGTTGCCAGTGAATGTGGAGTTGGTGGCATGTGAAACCCGCATGTGGAGCATTCGTTTGTGTGGGATGCTCTACCAGGTTCATTCCTAGACAATGCACTCAAAGGGCACTAATCATAGAGTGTGAAAACTGAGTTTCCTTGAGAGCTGCTTGGAAGCCTGATGGTGTGTGAATTTAGTGAGCCAAATGGAGTTGTTCTCCCACAAGAACCACTCGGCTGATCCTTCTTCAATATGCCCTTCACCAGCATGCAGTGTTTCCTGATTGAATTAGCTCTCACACCAATATTTGCGTCTAGAGCCTTTGCATTGAGGGCTATCTGAAAACGGCTGTGGCGCTGAAGTTGCCTGTGAATGTGGAGTTAGTGGCATGTGAAACCCGCATGTGGAGCATTCGTTTGTGTGGGATGCTCTACCAGGTTCATTCCTAGATAATGCACTCAAAGGGCACTAAGCATAGAGTGTGAAAACTGAGTTTCCTTGAGAGCTGCTTGGAAGCCTGATGGTGTGTGAAGTTAGTGAGCCAAATGGAGTTGTTCTCCCACAAGAACCACTCGGCTGATCCTTCTTCAATATGCCCTTCACCAACATGCAGTGTTTCCTTGATTGAATTAGCTCTCACACCAATATTTGCGTCTAGAGCCTTTGCATTGAGGGCTATCTGAAAATGGCTGTGGCGCTGAAGTTGCCTGTGAATGTGGAGTTGGTGGCATGTGAAACCCGCATGTGGAGCATTCGTTTGTGTGGGATGCTCGACCAGGTTCATTGCTAGATAATGCACTCAAAGGGCACTAAGCATGGAGTGTGAAAACTGTGTTTCCTTGAGAGCTGCTTGGAAGCCTGATGGTGTGTGAAGTTAGTGAGCCAAATGGAGTTGTTTTAACACAAGAACCACTCGGCTGATCCTTCTTCAATATGCCCTTCACCAGCATGCAGTGTTTCCTTGATTGAATTAGCTCTCACACCAATATTTGCGTCTAGAGCCTTTGCACTGATGGCTATCTGAAAAAGGCTGTTGCGCTGAAGTTGCCTGTGAATGTGGAGTTGGTGGCATGTGAAACCCGCATGTGGAGCCGTCGTTTGTGTTTGATGCTCACCAAGTTTCACTTCAGGCACTGAAAGGGCACTAAGCATAGAGTGTGAAAACTGAGTTTCCTTGAGAGCTGCTTGGAAGCCTGATGGTGTGTGAAGTTAGTGAGCCCAATGGAGTTGTTCTCCCACAAGAACCACTCGGCTGATCCTTCTTCAATATGCCCTTCACCAACATGCAGTGTTTCCTTAATTGCATTAGCTCTCACACCAATATTTGCGTCTAGAGCCTTTGCATTGAGGGCTATCTGAAAACGGCTGTGGCGCTCAAGTTGCCTGTGAATGTGGAGTTGGTGGCATGTGAAACCCGCATATGGAGCATTCGTTTGTGTGGGATGCTCTACCAGGTTCATTCCTAGGTAATGGACTCAAAGGGCACTAAGCCTAGAGTGTGAAAACTGAGTTTCCTTGAGAGCTGCTTGGAAGCCTGATGGTGTGTGACTTTAGTGAGCCAAATGGAGTTGTTCTCCTACAAGAACCACTCGGCTGATCCTTCTTCAATATGCCCTTCACCAACATGCAGTGTTTCCTTGATTGAATTAGCTCTCACACCAATATTTGCGTCGAGAGCCTTTGCATTGAGGGCTATCTGAAAACGGCTGTGGCGCTGAAGTTGCCTGTGAATGTGGAGTTGGTGGCATGTGAAAGCCGCAAGTGGAACATTCGTTTGTGTGGGATGCTCACCAAGGTTCATTTCAGTCCTAGGCACTCAAAGGGCACTAAGCATAGAGTGTGAAAACTGAGTTTCCTTGAGAGCTGCTTGGAAGCCTGATGGTGTGTGAAGTTAGTGAGCCAAATGGAGTTGTTCTCGCACAAGAACCACTCGGCTGATCCTTCTTCAGTATGCCCTTCAGCAACATGCAGTGTTTCCTTGATTGAATTAGCTCTCACACCAATATTTGCGTCTAGAGCCTTTGCATTGAGGGCTATCTGAAAACGGCTGTGGCGCTGAAGTTGCCTGTGAATGTGGAGTTGGTGGCATGTGAAACCCGCATGTGGAGCATTCGTTTGTGTGGGATGCTCTACCAGGTTCATTCCTAGATAATGCACTCAAAGGGCACTAAGCATAGAGTGTGAAAACTGAGTTTCCTTGAGAGCTGCTTGGAAGCCTGATGGTGTGTGAAGTTAGTGAGCCAAATGGAGTTGTTCTCCCACAAGAACCACTCGGCGTATCCTTCTTCAATATGCCCTTCACCAACATGAGGTGTTTCCTTGATTGAATTAGCTCTCACACCAATATTTGCATCTAGAGCCTTTGCATTGAGGGCTATCTGAAAACGGCTGTGGCGCTGAAGTTGCCTGTGAATGTGGAGTTGGTGGCATGTGAAACCCGCATGTGGAGCATTCGTTTGTGTGGGATGCTCTACCAGGTTCATTCCTAGACAATGCACTCAAAGGGCACTAAGCATAGAGTGTGAAAACTGAGTTTCCTTGAGAGCTGCTTGGAAGCCTGATGGTGTGTGAAGTTAGTGAGCCAAATGGAGTTGTTCTCCCACAAGAACCACTCGGCTGATCCTTCTTCAATATGCCCTTCACCAACATGCATTGTTTCCTTGATTGAATTAGCTCTCACACCAATATTTGCGTCTAGAGCCTTTGCATTGAGGGCTATCTGAAAACGGCTGTGGCGTTGAAGTTGCCTGTGAATGTGGAGTTGGTGGCATGTGAAACCCGCATGTGCAGCATTCGTTTGTGTGTGGGATGCTCTACCAGGTTCATTGCTAGATAATGCACTCAAAGGGCACTAAGCATAGAGTGTGAAAACTGAGTTTCCTTGAGAGCTGCTTGGAAGCCTGATGGTGTGTGAAGTTAGTGAGCCAAATGGAGTTGTTCTCCCACAAGAACCACTCGGCTGATCCTTCTTCAATATGCCCTTCACCAACATGCAGTGTTTCCTTGATTGAATTAGCTCTCACACCAATATTTGCGTCTAGAGCCTTTGCATTGATGGCTATCTGAAAACGGCTGTGGCGCTGAAGTTGCCTGTGAATGTGGAGTTGGTGGCATGTGAAACCCGCATGTGGAGCATTGATTTGTGTGCTATGCTCTACCAGGTTCATTGCTAGATAATGCACTCAAAGGGCACTAAGCATAGAGTGTGAAAACTGAGTTTCCTTGAGAGCTGCTTGGAAGCCTGATGGTGTGTGAAGTTAGTGAGCCCAATGGAGTTGTTCTCCCACAAGAACCACTCGGCTGATCCTTCTTCAATATGACCTTCACCAACATGCAGTGTTTCCTTGATTGAATTAGCTCTCACACCAATATTTGCGTCTAGAGCCTTTGCTTTGAGGGCTATCTGAAAACGGCTGTGGCGCTGAAGTTGCCTGTGAATGTGGAGTTGGTGGCATGTGAAAGCCGCAAGTGGAACATTCGTTTGTGTGGGATGCTCACCAAGGTTCATTTCAGTCCTAGGCACTCAAAGGGCACTAAGCATAGAGTGTGAAAACTGAGTTTCCTTGAGAGCTGCTTGGAAGCCTGATGGTGTGTGAAGTTAGTGAGCCAAATGGAGTTGTTCTCGCACAAGAACCACTCGGCTGATCCTTCTTCAGTATGCCCTTCACCAACATGCAGTGTTTCCTTGATTGAATTAGCTCTCACACCAATATTTGCGTCTGGAGCCTTTGCATTGTGGGCTATCTGAAAACATCTGTGGCGCTGAAGTTGCCTGTGAATGTGGAGTTGGTGGCATGTGAAACCCGCATGTGGAGCATTCGTTTTGTGTGGGATGCTCTACCAGGTTCATTCCCTAGATAATGCACTCAAAGGGCACTAAGCATAGAGTGTGAAAACTGAGTTTCCTTGAGAGCTGCTTGGAAGCCTGATGGTGTGTGAAGTTAGTGAGCCAAATGGAGTTGTTCTCGCACAAGAACCACTCGGCTGATCCTTCTTCAATATGCCCTTCACCAACATGCAGTGTTTCCTTGATTGAATTAGCTCTCACACCAATATTTGCGTCTAGAGCCTTTGCATTGAGGGCTATCTGAAAACGGCTGTGGCGCTGAAGTTGCCTGTGAATGTGGAGTTGGTGGCATGTGAAACCCGCATGTGGAGCATTCGTTTGTGTGGGATGCTCACCAAGCTTCATTTCAATCCTAAGCACTCAAAGGGCACTAAGCATAGAGTGTGAAAACTGAGTTTCCTTGAGAGCTGCTTGGAAGCCTGATGGTGTGTGAAGTTAGTGAGCCAAATGGAGTTGTTCTCCCACAAGAACCACTCGGCTGATCCTTCTTCAATATGCCCTTCACCAACATGCAGTGTTTCCTTGATTGAATTAGCTCTCACACCAATATTTGTGTCTAGAGCCTTTGCATTGAGGGCTATCTGAAAACGGCTGTGGCGCTGAAGTTGCCTGTGAATGTGAGTTGGTGGCATGTGAAACCCGCATGTGGAGCATTCGTTTGTGTGGGATGCTCTACCAGGTTCATTGCTAGATAATGCACTCAAAGGGCACTAAGCATAGAGTGTGAAAACTGAGTTTCCTTGAGAGCTGCTTGGAAGCCTGATGGTGTGTGAAGTTAGTGAGCCAAATGGAGTTGTTCTCCCACAAGAACCACTCGGCGTATCCTTCTTCAATATGCCCTTCACCAACATGCAGTGTTTCCTGATTGAATTAGCTCTCACACCAATATTTGCGTCTAGAGCCTTTGCATTGAGGGCTATCTGAAAACGGCTGTGGCGCTGAAGTTGCCTGTGAATGTGGAGTTGGTGGCATGTGAAACCCGCATGTGGAGCATTCGTTTCTGTGTGGGATGCTCTACCAGGTTCATTCCTAGATAATGCACTCAAAGGGCACTAAGCATAGAGTGTGAAAACTGAGTTTCCTTGAGAGCTGCTTGGAAGCCTGATGGTGTGTGAAGTTAGAGAGCCAAATGGAGTTGTTCTCGCACAAGAACCACTCGGCTGATCCTTCTTCAATATGCCCTTCACCAACATGCAGTGTTTCCTTGATTGAATTAGCTCTCACACCAATATTTGCGTCTAGAGCCTTTGCATTGAGGGCTATCTGAAAACGGCTGTGGCGCTGAAGTTGCCTGTGAATGTGGAGTTGGTGGCATGTGAAACCCGCATGTGGAGCATTCGTTTGTGTGGGATGCTCTTCCAGGTTCATTCCTAGATAATGCTCTCAAAAGGCACTAAGCATAGAGTGTGAAAACTGAGTTTCCTTGAGAGCTGCTTGGAAGCCTGATGGTGTGTGAAGTTAGTGAGCCAAATGGAGTTGTTCTCGCACAAGAACCACTCGGCTGATCCTTCTTCAATATGCCCTTCACCAACATGCAGTGTTTCCTTGATTGAATTAGCTCTCACACCAATATTTGCGTCTAGAGCCTTTGCATTGAGGGCTATCTGAAAACGGCTGTGGCGCTGAAGTTGCCTGTGAATGTGGAGTTGGTGGCATGTGAAACCCGCATGTGGAGCATTGATTTGTGTGGGATGCTCTACCTGGTTCATTGCTAGATAATGCACTCAAAGGGCACTAAGCATAGAGTGTGAAAACTGAGTTTCCTTGAGAGCTGCTTGGAAGCCTGATGGTGTGTGAAGTTAGTGAGCCCAATGGAGTTGTTCTCCCACAAGAACCACTCGGCTGATCCTTCTTCAATATGCCCTTCACCAACATGCAGTGTTTCCTTGATTGAATTAGCTCTCACACCAACATTTGTGTCTAGAGCCTTTGCATTGAGGGCTATCTGAAAACGGCTGTGGCGCTGAAGTTGCCTGTGAATGTGGAGTTGGTGGCATGTGAAAGCCGCAAGTGGAACATTCGTTTGTGTGGGATGCTCACCAAGGTTCATTTCAGTCCTAGGCACTCAAAGGGCACTAAGCATAGAGTGTGAAAACTGAGTTTCCTTGAGAGCTGCTTGGAAGCCTGATGGTGTGTGAAGTTAGTGAGCCAAATGGAGTTGTTCTCGCACAAGAACCACTCGGCTGATCCTTCTTCAGTATGCCCTTCAGCAACATGCAGTGTTTCCTTGATTGAATTAGCTCTCACACCAATATTTGCGTCTAGAGCCTTTGCATTGAGGGCTATCTGAAAACGGCTGTGGCGCTGAAGTTGCCTGTGAATGTGGAGTTGGTGGCATGTGAAACCCGCATGTGGAGCATTCGTTTGTGTGGGATGCTCTACCAGGTTCATTCCTAGATAATGCACTCAAAGGGCACTAAGCATAGAGTGTGAAAACTGAGTTTCCTTGAGAGCTGCTTGGAAGCCTGATGGTGTGTGAAGTTAGTGAGCCAAATGGAGTTGTTCTCCCACAAGAACCACTCGGCGTATCCTTCTTCAATATGCCCTTCACCAACATGAGGTGTTTCCTTGATTGAATTAGCTCTCACACCAATATTTGCATCTAGAGCCTTTGCATTGAGGGCTATCTGAAAACGGCTGTGGCGCTGAAGTTGCCTGTGAATGTGGAGTTGGTGGCATGTGAAACCCGCATGTGGAGCATTCGTTTGTGTGGGATGCTCACCAAGCACCATTTCAGTCCTAGGCACTCAAAGGGCACTAAGCATAGAGTGTGAAAACTGAGTTACCTTGAGAGCTGCTTGGAAGCCTGATGGTGTGTGAAGTTAGTGAGCCAAATGGAGTTGTTCTCGCACAAGAACCACTCGCAAGATCCTTCTTCAATATGCCCTTCACCAACATGCAGTGTTTCCTTGATTGAATTAGCTCTCACACCAATATTTGCGACTAGAGCCTTTGCATTGAGGGCTATCTGAAAACGGCTCTGGCGCTGAAGTTGCCTGTGAATGTGGAGTTGGTGGCATGTGAAACCCGCATGTGGAGCATTCGTTTGTGTGGAATGCTCACCAAGCTTCATTTCAGTCCTAAGCACTCAAAGGGCACTAAGCATAGAGTGTGAAAACTGAGTTACCTTGAGAGCTGCTTGGAAGCCTGATGGTGTGTGAAGTTAGTGATCCAAATGGAGTTGTTCTCCCACAAGAACCACTCGGCTGATCCTTCTTCAATATGCCCTTCACCAACATGGAGTGTTTCCTTGATTGAATTAGCTCTCACACCAATATTTGCGTCTAGAGCCTTTGCATTTAGGGCTATCTGAAAACGGCTGTGGCGCTGAAGTTGCCTGTGAATGTGGAGTTGGTGGCATGTGAAACCCGCATGTGGAGCATTCGTTTGTGTGGGATGCTCTACCAGGTTCATTGCTAGATAATGCACTCAAAGGGCACTAAGCATAGAGTGTGAAAACTGAGTTTCCTTGAGAGCTGCTTGGAAGCCTGATGGTGTGTGAAGTTAGTGAGCCCAATGGAGTTGTTCTCCCACAAGAACCACTCGGCTGATCCTTCTTCAATATGCCCTTCACCAACATGCAGTGTTTCCTTGATTGAATTAGCTCTCACACCAATATTTGCGTCTAGAGCCTTTGCATTGAGGGCTATCTGAAAACGGCTGTGGCGCTGAAGTTGCCTGTGAATGTGGAGTTGGTGGCATGTGAAACCCGCATGTGGAGCATTCGTTTGTGTGGGATGCTCTACCAGGTTCATTCCTAGATAATGCACTCAAAAGGCACTAAGCATAGAGTGTGAAAACTGAGTTTCCTTGAGAGCTGCTTGGAAGCCTGATGGTGTGTGAAGTTAGTGAGCCAAATGGAGTTGTTCTCCCACAAGAACCACTCGGCTGATCCTTCTTCAATATGCCCTTCACCAACATGCATTGTTTCCTTGATTGAATTAGCTCTCACACCAATATTTGCGTCTAGAGCCTTTGCATTGAGGGCTATCTGAAAACGGCTGTGGCGTTGAAGTTGCCTGTGAATGTGGAGTTGGTGGCATGTGAAACCCGCATGTGGAGCATTCGTTTGTGTGGGATGCTCTACCAGGTTCATTGCTAGATAATGCACTCAAAGGGCACTAAGCATAGAGTGTGACAACTGAGTTTCCTTGAGAGCTGCTTGGAAGCCTGATGGTGTGTGAAGTTAGTGAGCCAAATGGAGTTGTTCTCGCACAAGAACCACTCGGCTGATCCTTCTTCAATATGCCCTTCACCAACATGCAGTGTTTCCTTGATTGAATTAGCTCTCACACCAATATTTGCGTCTAGAGCCTTTGCATTGAGGGCTTTCTGAAAACGGCTGTGGCGTTGAAGTTGCCTGTGAATGTGGAGTTGGTGGCATGTGAAACCCGCATGTGCAGCATTCGTTTGTGTGTGGGATGCTCTACCAGGTTCATTGCTAGATAATGCACTCAAAGGGCACTAAGCATAGAGTGTGAAAACTGAGTTTCCTTGAGAGCTGCTTGGAAGCCTAATGGTGTGTGAAGTTAGTGAGCCAAATGGAGTTGTTCTCGCACAAGAACCACTCGGCTGATCCTTCTTCAATATGCCCTTCACCAACATGCAGTGTTTCCTTGATTGAATTAGCTCTCACACCAATATTTGCGTCTAGAGCCTTTGCATTGATGGCTATCTGAAAACGGCTGTGGCGCTGAAGTTGCCTGTGAATGTGGAGTTGGTGGCATGTGAAACCCGCATGTGGAGCATTGATTTGTGTGCTATGCTCTACCAGGTTCATTGCTAGATAATGCACTCAAAGGGCACTAAGCATAGAGTGTGAAAACTGAGTTTCCTTGAGAGCTGCTTGGAAGCCTGATGGTGTGTGAAGTTAGTGAGCCCAATGGAGTTGTTCTCCCACAAGAACCACTCGGCTGATCCTTCTTCAATATGCCCTTCACCAACATGCAGTGTTTCCTTGATTGAATTAGCTCTCACACCAATATTTGCGTCTAGAGCCTTTGCTTTGAGGGCTATCTGAAAACGGCTGTGGCGCTGAAGTTGCCTGTGAATGTGGAGTTGGTGGCATGTGAAAGCCGCAAGTGGAACATTCGTTTGTGTGGGATGCTCACCAAGGTTCATTTCAGTCCTAGGCACTCAAAGGGCACTAAGCATAGAGTGTGAAAACTGAGTTTCCTTGAGAGCTGCTTGGAAGCCTGATGGTGTGTGAAGTTAGTGAGCCAAATGGAGTTGTTCTCGCACAAGAACCACTCGGCTGATCCTTCTTCAGTATGCCCTTCACCAACATGCAGTGTTTCCTTGATTGAATTAGCTCTCACACCAATATTTGCGTCTAGAGCCTTTGCATTGTGGGCTATCTGAAAACGGCTGTGGCGCTGAAGTTGCCTGTGAATGTGGAGTTGGTGGCATGTGAAACCCGCATGTGGAGCATTCGTTTGTGTGGGATGCTCTACCAGGTTCATTCCCTAGATAATGCACTCAAAGGGCACTAAGCATAGAGTGTGAAAACTGAGTTTCCTTGAGAGCTGCTTGGAAGCCTGATGGTGTGTGAAGTTAGTGAGCCAAATGGAGTTGTTCTCCCACAAGAACCACTCGGCTGATCCTTCTTCAATATGCCCTTCACCAACATGCAGTGTTTCCTTGATTGAATTAGCTCTCACACCAATATTTGCGTCTAGAGTCTTTGCATTGAGGGCTATCTGAAAACGGCTGTGGCGCTGAAGTTGCCTGTGAATGTGGAGTTGGTGGCATGTGAAACCCGCATGTGGAGCATTCGTTTGTGTGGGATGCTCACCAAGCTTCATTTCAGTCCTAGGCACTCAAAGGGCACTAAGCATAGAGTGTGAAAACTGAGTTTCCTTGAGAGCTGCTTGGAAGCCTGATGGTGTGTGAAGTTAGTGAGCCAAATGGAGTTGTTCTCGCACAAGAACCACTCGGCTGATCCTTCTTCAATATGCCCTTCACCAACATGCAGTGTTTCCTTGATTGAATTAGCTCTCACACCAATATTTGCGTCTAGAGCCTTTGCATTGAGGGCTATCTGAAAACGGCTGTGGCGCTGAAGTTGCCTGTGAATGTGGAGTTGGTGGCATGTGAAACCCGCATGTGGAGCATTCGTTTGTGTGGGATGCTCACCAACCTTCATTTCAATCCTAAGCACTCAAAGGGCACTAAGCATAGAGTGTGAAAACTGAGTTTCCTTGAGAGCTGCTTGGAAGCCTGATGGTGTGTGAAGTTAGTGAGCCAAATGGAGTTGTTCTCCCACAAGAACCACTCGGCTGATCCTTCTTCAATATGCCCTTCACCAACATGCAGTGTTTCCTTGATTGATTTAGCTCTCACACCAATATTTGTGTCTAGAGCCTTTGCATTGAGGGCTATCTGAAAACGGCTGTGGCGCTGAAGTTGCCTGTGAATGTGGAGTTGGTGGCATGTGAAACCCGCATGTGGAGCATTCGTTTGTGTGGGATGCTCTACCAGGTTCATTGCTAGATAATGCACTCAAAGGGCACTAAGCATAGAGTGTGAAAACTGAGTTTCCTTGAGAGCTGCTTGGAAGCCTGATGGTGTGTGAAGTTAGTGAGCCCAATGGAGTTGTTCTCCCACAAGAACCACTCGGCTGATCCTTCTTCAATATGCCCTTCACCAACATGCAGTCTTTCCTTGATTGAATTAGCTCTCACACCAATATTTGCGTCTAGAGCCTTTGCATTGAGGGCTATCTGAAAACGGCTGTGGCGCTGAAGTTGCCTGTGAATGTGGAGTTGGTGGCATGTGAAACCCGCATGTGGAGCATTCGTTTCTGTGTGGGATGCTCTACCAGGTTCATTCCTAGATAATGCCCTCAAAGGGCACTAAGCATAGAGTGTGAAAACTGAGTTTCCTTGAGAGCTGCTTGGAAGCCTGATGGTGTGTGAAGTTAGAGAGCCAAATGGAGTTGTTCTCGCACAAGAACCACTCGCCTGATCCTTCTTCAATATGCCCTTCACCAACATGCAGTGTTTCCTTGATTGAATTAGCTCTCACACCAATATTTGCGTCTAGAGCCTTTGCATTGAGGGCTATCTGAAAACGGCTGTGGCGCTGAAGTTGCCTGTGAATGTGGAGTTGGTGGCATGTGAAACCCGCATGTGGAGCATTCGTTTGTGTGGGATGCTCTACCAGGTTCATTCCTAGATAATGCTCTCAAAAGGCACTAAGCATAGAGTGTGAAAACTGAGTTTCCTTGAGAGCTGCTTGGAAGCCTGATGGTGTGTGAAGTTAGTGAGCCAAATGGAGTTGTTCTCGCACAAGAACCACTCGGCTGATCCTTCTTCAATATGCCCTTCACCAACATGCAGTGTTTCCTTGATTGAATTAGCTCTCACACCAATATTTGCGTCTAGAGCCTTTGCATTGAGGGCTATCTGAAAACGGCTGTGGCGCTGAAGTTGCCTGTGAATGTGGAGTTGGTGGCATGTGAAACCCGCATGTGGAGCATTGATTTGTGTGGGATGCTCTACCAGGTTCATTGCTAGATAATGCACTCAAAGGGCACTAAGCATAGAGTGTGAAAACTGAGTTTCCTTGAGAGCTGCTTGGAAGCCTGATGGTGTGTGAAGTTAGTGAGCCCAATGGAGTTGTTCTCCCACAAGAACCACTCGGCTGATCCTTCTTCAATATGCCCTTCACCAACATGCAGTGTTTCCTTGATTGAATTAGCTCTCACACCAACATTTGTGTCTAGAGCCTTTGCATTGAGGGCTATCTGAAAACGGCTGTGGCGCTGAAGTTGCCTGTGAATGTGGAGTTGGTGGCATGTGAAACCCGCATGTGGAACATTCGTTTGTGTGGGATGCTCACCAAGGTTCATTTCAGTCCTAGGCACTCAAAGGGCACTAAGCATAGAGTGTGAAAACTGAGTTTCCTTGAGAGCTGCTTGGAAGCCTGATGGTGTGTGAAGTTAGTGAGCCAAATGGAGTTGTTCTCGCACAAGAACCACTCGGCTGATCCTTCTTCAGTATGCCCTTCAGCAACATGCAGTGTTTCCTTGATTGAATTAGCTCTCACACCAATATTTGCGTCTAGAGCCTTTGCATTGAGGGCTATCTGAAAACGGCTGTGGCGCTGAAGTTGCCTGTGAATGTGGAGTTGGTGGCATGTGAAACCCGCATGTGGAGCATTCGTTTGTGTGGGATGCTCTACCAGGTTCATTCCTAGATAATGCACTCAAAGGGCACTAAGCATAGAGTGTGAAAACTGAGTTTCCTTGAGAGCTGCTTGGAAGCCTGATGGTGTGTGAAGTTAGTGAGCCAAATGGAGTTGTTCTCCCACAAGAACCACTCGGCGTATCCTTCTTCAATATGCCCTTCACCAACATGAGGTGTTTCCTTGATTGAATTAGCTCTCACACCAATATTTGCATCTAGAGCCTTTGCATTGAGGGCTATCTGAAAACGGCTGTGGCGCTGAAGTTGCCTGTGAATGTGGAGTTGGTGGCATGTGAAACCCGCATGTGGAGCATTCGTTTGTGTGGGATGCTCACCAAGCACCATTTCAGTCCTAGGCACTCAAAGGGCACTAAGCATAGAGTGTGAAAACTGAGTTACCTTGAGAGCTGCTTGGAAGCCTGATGGTGTGTGAAGTTAGTGAGCCAAATGGAGTTGTTCTCGCACAAGAACCACTCGCAAGATCCTTCTTCAATATGCCCTTCACCAACATGCAGTGTTTCCTTGATTGAATTAGCTCTCACACCAATATTTGCGACTAGAGCCTTTGCATTGAGGGCTATCTGAAAACGGCTCTGGCGCTGAAGTTGCCTGTGAATGTGGAGTTGGTGGCATGTGAAACCCGCATGTGGAGCATTCGTTTGTGTGGAATGCTCACCAAGCTTCATTTCAGTCCTAAGCACTCAAAGGGCACTAAGCATAGAGTGTGAAAACTGAGTTACCTTGAGAGCTGCTTGGAAGCCTGATGGTGTGTGAAGTTAGTGAGCCAAATGGAGTTGTTCTCCCACAAGAACCACTCGGCTGATCCTTCTTCAATATGCCCTTCACCAACATGGAGTGTTTCCTTGATTGAATTAGCTCTCACACCAATATTTGCGTCTAGAGCCTTTGCATTTAGGGCTATCTGAAAACGGCTGTGGCGCTGAAGTTGCCTGTGAATGTGGAGTTGGTGGCATGTGAAACCCGCATGTGGAGCATTCGTTTGTGTGGGATGCTCTACCAGGTTCATTGCTAGATAATGCACTCAAAGGGCACTAAGCATAGAGTGTGAAAACTGAGTTTCCTTGAGAGCTGCTTGGAAGCCTGATGGTGTGTGAAGTTAGTGAGCCAAATGGAGTTGTTCTCCCACAAGAACCACTCGGCTGATCCTTCTTCAATATGCCCTTCACCAACATGCAGTGTTTCCTTGATTGAATTAGCTCTCACACCAATATTTGCGTCTAGAGCCTTTGCATTGAGGGCTATCTGAAAACGGCTGTGGCGCTGAAGTTGCCTGTGAATGTGGAGTTGGTGGCATGTGAAACCCGCATGTGGAGCATTCGTTTGTGTGGGATGCTCTACCAGGTTCATTCCTAGATAATGCACTCAAAGGGCACTAAGCATAGAGTGTGAAAACTGAGTTTCCTTGAGAGCTGCTTGGAAGCCTGATGGTGTGTGAAGTTAGTGAGCCAAATGGAGTTGTTCTCCCACAAGAACCACTCGGCGTATCCTTCTTCAATATGCCCTTCACCAACATGAGGTGTTTCCTTGATTGAATTAGCTCTCACACCAATATTTGCATCTAGAGCCTTTGCATTGAGGGCTATCTGAAAACGGCTGTGGCGCTGAAGTTGCCTGTGAATGTGGAGTTGGTGGCATGTGAAACCCGCATGTGGAGCATTCGTTTGTGTGGGATGCTCACCAAGCACCATTTCAGTCCTAGGCACTCAAAGGGCACTAAGCATAGAGTGTGAAAACTGAGTTACCTTGAGAGCTGCTTGGAAGCCTGATGGTGTGTGAAGTTAGTGAGCCAAATGGAGTTGTTCTCGCACAAGAACCACTCGCAAGATCCTTCTTCAATATGCCCTTCACCAACATGCAGTGTTTCCTTGATTGAATTAGCTCTCACACCAATATTTGCGACTAGAGCCTTTGCATTGAGGGCTATCTGAAAACGGCTCTGGCGCTGAAGTTGCCTGTGAATGTGGAGTTGGTGGCATGTGAAACCCGCATGTGGAGCATCGTTTGTGTGGAATGCTCACCAAGCTTCATTTCAGTCCTAAGCACTCAAAGGGCACTAAGCATAGAGTATGAAAACTGAGTTACCTTGAGAGCTGCTTGGAAGCCTGATGGTGTGTGAAGTTAGTGATCCAAATGGAGTTGTTCTCCCACAAGAACCACTCGGCTGATCCTTCTTCAATATGCCCTTCACCAACATGGAGTGTTTCCTTGATTGAATTAGCTCTCACACCAATATTTGCGTCTAGAGCCTTTGCATTTAGGGCTATCTGAAAACGGCTGTGGCGCTGAAGTTGCCTGTGAATGTGGAGTTGGTGGCATGTGAAACCCGCATGTGGAGCATTCGTTTGTGTGGGATGCTCTACCAGGTTCATTGCTAGATAATGCACTCAAAGGGCACTAAGCATAGAGTGTGAAAACTGAGTTTCCTTGAGAGCTGCTTGGAAGCCTGATGGTGTGTGAAGTTAGTGAGCCAAATGGAGTTGTTCTCCCACAAGAACCACTCGGCTGATCCTTCTTCAATATGCCCTTCACCAACATGCAGTGTTTCCTTGATTGAATTAGCTCTCACACCAATATTTGCGTCTAGAGCCTTTGCATTGAGGGCTATCTGAAAACGGCTGTGGCGCTGAAGTTGCCTGTGAATGTGGAGTTGGTGGCATGTGAAACCCGCATGTGGAGCATTCGTTTGTGTGGGATGCTCTACCAGGTTCATTCCTAGATAATGCACTCAAAAGGCACTAAGCATAGAGTGTGAAAACTGAGTTTCCTTGAGAGCTGCTTGGAAGCCTGATGGTGTGTGAAGTTAGTGAGCCAAATGGAGTTGTTCTCCCACAAGAACCACTCGGCTGATCCTTCTTCAATATGCCCTTCACCAACATGCATTGTTTCCTTGATTGAATTAGCTCTCACACCAATATTTGCGTCTAGAGCCTTTGCATTGAGGGCTATCTGAAAACGGCTGTGGCGTTGAAGTTGCCTGTGAATGTGGAGTTGGTGGCATGTGAAACCCGCATGTGGAGCATTCGTTTGTGTGGGATGCTCTACCAGGTTCATTGCTAGATAATGCACTCAAAGGGCACTAAGCCTAGAGTGTGACAACTGAGTTTCCTTGAGAGCTGCTTGGAAGCCTGATGGTGTGTGAAGTTAGTGAGCCAAATGGAGTTGTTCTCGCACAAGAACCACTCGCCTGATCCTTCTTCAATATGCCCTTCACCAACATGCAGTGTTTCCTTGATTGAATTAGCTCTCACACCAATATTTGCGTCTAGAGCCTTTGCATTGAGGGCTATCTGAAAACGGCTGTGGCGTTGAAGTTGCCTGTGAATGTGGAGTTGGTGGCATGTGAAACCCGCATGTGGAGCATTCGTTTGTGTGTGGGATGCTCTACCAGGTTCATTGCTAGATAATGCACTCAAAGGGCACTAAGCATAGAGTGTGACAACTGAGTTTCCTTGAGAGCTGCTTGGAAGCCTGATGGTGTGTGAAGTTAGTGAGCCAAATGGAGTTGTTCTCGCACAAGAACCACTCGGCTGATCCTTCTTCAATATGCCCTTCACCAACATGCAGTGTTTCCTTGATTGAATTAGCTCTCACACCAATATTTGCGTCTAGAGCCTTTGCATTGAGGGCTATCTGAAAACGGCTGTGGCGCTGAAGTTGCCTGTGAAAGTGGAGTTGGTGGCATGTGAAACCCGCATGTGGAGCATTGATTTGTGTGGGATGCTCTACCAGGTTCATTGCTAGATAATGCACTCAAAGGGCACTAAGCATAGAGTGTGAAAACTGAGTTTCCTTGAGAGCTGCTTGGAAGCCTGATGGTGTGTGAAGTTAGTGAGCCCAATGGAGTTGTTCTCCCACAAGAACCACTCGGCTGATCCTTCTTCAATATGCCCTTCACCAACATGCAGTGTTTCCTTGATTGAATTAGCTCTCACACCAATATTTGCGTCTAGAGCCTTTGCATTGAGGGCTATCTGAAAACGGCTGTGGCGCTGAAGTTGCCTGTGAATGTGGAGTTGGTGGCATGTGAAACCCGCATGTGGAGCATTCGTTTGTGTGGGATGCTCACCAAGCTTCATTTCAGTCCTAGGCACTCAAAGGACACTAAGCATAGAGTGTGAAAACTGAGTTTCCTTGAGAGCTGCTTGGAAGCCTGATGGTGTGTGAAGTTAGTGAGCCAAATGGAGTTGTTCTCGCACAAGAACCACTCGGCTGATCCTTCTTCAGTATGCCCTTCACCAACATGCCGTGTTTCCTTGATTGAATTAGCTCTCACACCAATATTTGCGTCTAGAGCCTTTGCATTGTGGGCTATCTGAAAACGGCTGTGGCGCTGAAGTTGCCTGTGAATGTGGAGTTGGTGGCATGTGAAACCCGCATGTGGAGCATTCGTTTGTGTGGGATGCTCTACCAGGTTCATTCCTAGATAATGCACTCAAAGGGCACTAAGCATAGAGTGTGAAAACTGAGTTTCCTTGAGAGCTGCTTGGAAGCCTGATGGTGTGTGAAGTTAGTGAGCCAAATGGAGTTGTTCTCCCACAAGAACCACTCGGCTGATCCTTCTTCAATATGCCCTTCACCAACATGCAGTGTTTCCTTGATTGAATTAGCTCTCACACCAATATTTGCGTCTAGAGTCTTTGCATTTAGGGCTATCTGAAAACGGCTGTGGCGCTGAAGTTGCCTGTGAATGTGGAGTTGGTGGCATGTGAAACCCGCATGTGGAGCATTCGTTTGTGTGGGATGCTCACCAAGCTTCATTTCAGTCCTAGGCACTCAAAGGGCACTAAGCATAGAGTGTGAAAACTGAGTTTCCTTGAGAGCTGCTTGGAAGCCTGATGGTGTGTGAAGTTAGTGAGCCCAATGGAGTTGTTCTCGCACAAGAACCACTCGCCTGATCCTTCTTCAATATGCCCTTCACCAACATGCAGTGTTTCCTTGATTGAATTAGCTCTCACACCAATATTTGCGTCTAGAGCCTTTGCATTGAGGGCTATCTGAAAACGGCTGTGGCGCTGAAGTTGCCTGTGAATGTGGAGTTGGTGGCATGTGAAACCCGCATGTGGAGCATTCGTTTGTGTGGGATGCTCACCAAGCTTCATTTCAATCCTAAGCACTCAAAGGGCACTAAGCATAGAGTGTGAAAACTGAGTTTGCTTGAGAGCTGCTTGGAAGCCTGATGGTGTGTGAAGTTAGTGAGCCAAATGGAGTTGTTCTCGCACAAGAACCACTCGGCTGATCCTTCTTCAATATGCCCTTCACCAACATGCAGTGTTTCCTTGATTGAATTAGCTCTCACACCAATATTTGCGTCTAGAGCCTTTGCATTGAGGGCTATCTGAAAACGGCTGTGGCGCTGAAGTTGCCTGTGAATGTGGAGTTGGTGGCATGTGAAACCCGCATGTGGAGCATTCGTTTGTGTGGGATGCTCTACCAGGTTCATTGCTAGATAATGCACTGAAAGGGCACTAAGCATAGAGTGTGAAAACTGAGTTTCCTTGAGAGCTGCTTGGAAGCCTGATGGTGTGTGAAGTTAGTGAGCCAAATGGAGTTGTTCTCCCACAAGAACCACTCGGCTGATCCTTCTTCAATATGCCCTTCACCAACATGCAGTGTTTCCTTGATTGAATTAGCTCTCACACCAATATTTGCGTCTAGAGCCTTTGCATTGAGGGCTATCTGAAAACGGCTGTGGCGCTGAAGTTGCCTGTGAATGTGGAGTTGGTGGCATGTGAAACCCGCATGTGGAGCATTCGTTTCTGTGGGATGCTCTACCAGGTTCATTCCTAGATAATGCTCTCAAAAGGCACTAAGCATAGAGTATGAAAACTGAGTTTCCTTGAGAGCTGCTTGGAAGCCTGATGGTGTGTGAAGTTAGTGAGCCAAATGGAGTTGTTCTCGCACAAGAACCACTCGGCTGATCCTTCTTCAATATGCCCTTCACCAACATGCATTGTTTCCTTGATTGAATTAGCTCTCACACCAATATTTGCGTCTAGAGCCTTTGCATTGAGGGCTATCTGAAAACGGCTGTGGCGTTGAAGTTGCCTGTGAATGTGGAGTTGGTGGCATGTGAAACCCGCATGTGGAGCATTCGTTTGTGTGTGGGATGCTCTACCAGGTTCATTGCTAGATAATGCACTCAAAGGGCACTAAGCATAGAGTGTGACAACTGAGTTTCCTTGAGAGCTGCTTGGAAGCCTGATGGTGTGTGAAGTTAGTGAGCCAAATGGAGTTGTTCTCGCACAAGAACCACTCGGCTGATCCTTCTTCAATATGCCCTTCACCAACATGCAGTGTTTCCTTGATTGAATTAGCTCTCACACCAATATTTGCGTCTAGAGCCTTTGCATTGAGGGCTATCTGAAAACGGCTGTGGCGCTGAAGTTGCCTGTGAAAGTGGAGTTGGTGGCATGTGAAACCCGCATGTGGAGCATTGATTTGTGTGGGATGCTCTACCAGGTTCATTGCTAGATAATGCACTCAAAGGGCACTAAGCATAGAGTGTGAAAACTGAGTTTCCTTGAGAGCTGCTTGGAAGCCTGATGGTGTGTGAAGTTAGTGAGCCCAATGGAGTTGTTCTCCCACAAGAACCACTCGGCTGATCCTTCTTCAATATGCCCTTCACCAACATGCACTGTTTCCTTGATTGAATTAGCTCTCACACCAATATTTGCGTCTAGAGCCTTTGCATTGAGGGCTATCTGAAAACGGCTGTGGCGCTGAAGTTGCCTGTGAATGTGGAGTTGGTGGCATGTGAAACCCGCATGTGGAGCATTCGTTTGTGTGGGATGCTCACCAAGCTTCATTCAGTCCTAGGCACTCAAAGGACACTAAGCATAGAGTGTGAAAACTGAGTTTCCTTGAGAGCTGCTTGGAAGCCTGATGGTGTGTGAAGTTAGTGAGCCCAATGGAGTTGTTCTCGCACAAGAACCACTCGGCTGATCCTTCTTCAGTATGCCCTTCACCAACATGCCGTGTTTCCTTGATTGAATTAGCTCTCACACCAATATTTGCGTCTAGAGCCTTTGCATTGTGGGCTATCTGAAAACGGCTGTGGCGCTGAAGTTGCCTGTGAATGTGGAGTTGGTGGCATGTGAAACCCGCATGTGGAGCATTCGTTTGTGTGGGATGCTCTACCAGGTTCATTCCCTAGATAATGCACTCAAAGGGCACTAAGCATAGAGTGTGAAAACTGAGTTTCCTTGAGAGCTGCTTGGAAGCCTGATGGTGTGTGAAGTTAGTGAGCCAAATGGAGTTGTTCTCCCACAAGAACCACTCGGCTGATCCTTCTTCAATATGCCCTTCACCAACATGCAGTGTTTCCTTGATTGAATTAGCTCTCACACCAATATTTGCGTCTAGAGTCTTTGCATTTAGGGCTATCTGAAAACGGCTGTGGCGCTGAAGTTGCCTGTGAATGTGGAGTTGGTGGCATGTGAAACCCGCATGTGGAGCATTCGTTTGTGTGGGATGCTCACCAAGCTTCATTTCAGTCCTAGGCACTCAAAGGGCACTAAGCATAGAGTGTGAAAACTGAGTTTCCTTGAGAGCTGCTTGGAAGCCTGATGGTGTGTGAAGTTAGTGAGCCCAATGGAGTTGTTCTCGCACAAGAACCACTCGCCTGATCCTTCTTCAATATGCCCTTCACCAACATGCAGTGTTTCCTTGATTGAATTAGCTCTCACACCAATATTTGCGTCTAGAGCCTTTGCATTGAGGGCTATCTGAAAACGGCTGTGGCGCTGAAGTTGCCTGTGAATGTGGAGTTGGTGGCATGTGAAACCCGCATGTGGAGCATTCGTTTGTGTGGGATGCTCACCAAGCTTCATTTCAATCCTAAGCACTCAAAGGGCACTAAGCATAGAGTGTGAAAACTGAGTTTCCTTGAGAGCTGCTTGGAAGCCTGATGGTGTGTGAAGTTAGTGAGCCAAATGGAGTTGTTCTCGCACAAGAACCACTCGGCTGATCCTTCTTCAATATGCCCTTCACCAACATGCAGTGTTTCCTTGATTGAATTAGCTCTCACACCAATATTTGCGGTCTAGAGCCTTTGCATTGAGGGCTATCTGAAAACGGCTGTGGCGCTAGTGTAAGTTGCCTGTGAATGTGGAGTTGGTGGCATGTGAAACCCGCATGTGGAGCATTCGTTTGTGTGGGATGCTCTACCAGGTTCATTGCTAGATAATGCACTCAAAGGGCACTAAGCATAGAGTGTGAAAACTGAGTTTCCTTGAGAGCTGCTTGGAAGCCTGATGGTGTGTGAAGTTAGTGAGCCCAATGGAGTTGTTCTCCCACAAGAACCACTCGGCTGATCCTTCTTCAATATGCCCTTCACCAACATGCAGTGTTTCCTTGATTGAATTAGCTCTCACACCAATATTTGCGTCTAGAGCCTTTGCATTGAGGGCTAACTGAAAACGGCTGTGGCGCTGAAGTTGCCTGTGAATGTGGAGTTGGTGGCATGTGAAACCCGCATGTGGAGCATTCGTTTCTGTGGGATGCTCTACCAGGTTCATTCCTAGATAATGCTCTCAAAAGGCACTAAGCATAGAGTATGAAAACTGAGTTTCCTTGAGAGCTGCTTGGAAGCCTGAAGGTGTGTGAAGTTAGTGAGCCAAATGGAGTTGTTCTCGCACAAGAACCACTCGGCTGATCCTTCTTCAATATGCCCTTCACCAACATGCAGTGTTTCCTTGATTGAATTAGCTCTCACACCAATATTTGTGTCTAGAGCCTTTGCATTGAGGGCTATCTGAAAACGGCTGTGGCGCTGAAGTTGCCTGTGAATGTGGAGTTGGTGGCATGAGAAACCCGCATGTGGAGCATTCGTTTGTGTGGGATGCTCTACCAGGTTCATTCCTAGATAATGCACTCAAAGGGCATTAAGCATAGAGTGTGAAAACTGAGTTTCCTTGAGAGCTGCTTCTAAGGGTGATGGTGTGTGAAGTTAGTGAGCCCAATGGAGTTGTTCTCCCACAAGAACCACTTGGCTGATCCTTCTTCAATATGCCCTTCACCAACATGCAGTGTTTCCTTGATTGAATTAGCTCTCACACCAATATTTGCGTCTAGAGCCTTTGCACTGAGGGCTATCTGAAAACGGCTGTGGCGCTGAAGTTGCCTGTGAATGTGGAGTTGGTGGCATGTGAAACCCGCATGTGGAGCATTCGTTTCTGTGGGATGCTCTACCAGGTTCATTCCTAGATAATGCACTCAAAGGGCACTAAGCATAGAGTGTGAAAACTGAGTTTCCTTGAGAGCTGCTTGGAAGCCTGATGGTGTGTGAAGTTAGTGAGCCAAATGGAGTTGTTGTCCCACAAGAACCACTCGGCTGATCCTTCTTCAATATTCCCTTCACCAACATGCAGTGTTTCCTTGATTGAATTAGCTCTCACACCAATATTTGCGTCTAGAGACTTTGCATTGAGGGCTATCTGAAAACGGCTGTGGTGCTGAAGTTGCCTGTGAATGTGGAGTTGGTGGCATGTGAAACCCGCATGTGGAGCATTCGTTTGTGTGGGATGCTCTACCAGGTTCATTCCTAGATAATGCACTCAAAGTGCACTAAGCATAGAGTGTGAAAACTGAGTTTCCTTGAGAGCTGCTTGGAAGCCTGATGGTGTGTGAAGTTAGTGAGCCAAATGGAGTTGTTCTCCCACAAGAACCACTCGGCTGATCCTTCTTCAATATGCCCTTCACCAACATGCAGTGTTTCCTTGATTGAATTAGCTCTCACACCAATATTTGCGTCTAGAGCCTTTGCATTGAGGGCTATCTGAAAACGGCTGTGGCGCTGAAGTTGCCTGTGAATGTGGAGTTGGTGGCATGTGAAACCCGCATGTGGAGCATTCGTTTGTGTGGGATGCTCACCAAGCTTCATTTCAGTCCTAGGCACTCAAAGGGCACTAAGCATAGAGTGTGAAAACTGAGTTTCCTTGAGAGCTGCTTGGAAGCCTGATGGTGTGTGAAGTTAGTGAGCCAAATGGAGTTGTTCTCCCACAAGAACCACTCGGCTGATCCTTCTTCAATATGCCCTTCACCAACATGCAGTGTTTCCTTGATTGAATTAGCTCTCACACCAATATTTGCGTCTAGAGCCTTTGCATTGAGGGCTATCTGAAAACGGCTGTGGCGCTGAAGTTGCCTGTGAATGTGGAGTTGGTGGCATGTGAAACCCGCATGTGGAGCATTCGTTTGTGTGGGATGCTCACCAAGCTTCATTTCAGTCCGAGGCACTCAAAGGGCACTAAGCATAGAGTGTGAAAACTGAGTTTCCTTGAGAGCTGCTTGGAAGCCTGATGGTGTGTGAAGTTAGTGAGCCAAATGGAGTTGTTCTCCCACAAGAACCACTCGGCTGATCCTTCTTCAATATGCCCTTCACCAACATGCAGTGTTTCCTTGATTGACTTAGCTCTCACACCAATATTTGCGTCTAGAGCCTTTGCATTGAGGGCTATCTGAAAACGGCTGTGGCGCTGAAGTTGCCTGTGAATGTGGAGTTGGTGGCATGTGAAACCCGCATGTGGAGCATTCGATTGTGTGGGATGCTA